>NW_017716763.1:0-23881 GCF_001865875.1 Lupinus angustifolius
TATATATATATATAAGTGCCTCTTGTTTTCACCATTATCAAGTTAGTGCATAATAATTTTAGATTATCATTTTCGTCTCCAATATTTGCAACGTATAACCACGTTAGTCCTTCTATCCTTACCCATATGTTAATGTTAACATACATGCTCACATGTGATGTTAAGTAGTGATGTGATCACACCAGTCTAGTATCAGCTAGCATTTTTACACGCATTGCACCAAAATTATCATTTAACAACATTCATTCAAAATCGCTCGTGAGTAGAACACTATTAAATGTAAGGCGGGAGAGAGCCAACATTGCTCATTATTACAAGCGCTGTTAAACGTTATAGGCAGATTTACATTCTACATTGTTTGCTTCAATGAGTTTTGTTGAATATATGCCTCAAAGATTGAACAACGCTTTGTCAAGCAAGCACTATTGATTAGCGTTGATTGACCAACGCTCTTTATAGTGAGCGTTGTTGTAACTCATACCTTTTCATGTTTTTGCATACTTTTTGTAAGAAAAAAGTATATGAATATTAACATACTTTTTCTAATATGATTAAATTAAGTAACAAATATATTTCCTAATATCAAATTATATATTTGAATCTTTAATATTAGATTTAAATTATTTCTAGCATTAATATTAATTAATCTTAAATTCTATTTAATTAATCTACTAAATATATGCATGAATGTCTAATTTTTTATTCAAATAAAATTACCAACAACACTCAATGAAGCAAGTGTTGCTAAATGTATATTCGTCAATCAAATTTAACAATGTTTGCTTCAACGAATGCTATTAAATATTATAGGCGGAAATAAATACAACAACACTTAGTGTAGTGAGTTTTATTGAATATCAAAACCTATCACATTAACAGTGCTGACTATAATGAGTATTATTAAATGTCAAGAATCAACATCGCTCAGTATAGTGAGTACTGTTGAATGTTATAAGTGTTTAAAACAAAAAATCTATTCACTTTCCCCATTATCCTCTTACATTGGTGATGATGCTACTCCAAGTCAAAAATACCTTCACGTGGGATGACAACGATGAAGAAAGTAATTTGTGTTAGAAATAAGAATATCAAGTTAACGGTTAAATTGAATGCAATAGGCCATCCATTAAACATGAATGGTGGCAATACGTTTGTAAGCTACATTTGAGTTGTGGGTAGACAAGTTGTAACGATAGCATTGAGTTATTGGAACAGTAAGATGTTGGATATCTTGAATGATATTATTTGGAATGATATAAAAGTAAGTAACATACATTACCCTATAGCTTATTTCAATTTTCTTTACTTGTGATCTTCTACATTACCATATAAATGTTTGATATGTATTAACCATATAGATATGATCTTTTTCTATCAACTTTTGATGTTGGTGACGAACACAAGGATTACATCTTTAAAATTGATGGCAAGAGTCGTCAACAATTTAGAAACGATGTCAAGAAGTATGTTAAAGATGTTGATGGAAACATCAACCTTAAACCTCCAACCAAATACGCAAATATCATTCATGAGGCTAATTGGAAGGCTTTTGCTTGTTTTTGTAGAAAATAAGTGAAGAAAACCGCAAGAGAAATCTAAACCATTGTATCCATATCGAGCTTCTTGAGTAGGATATAGAGGAATCAAGGAAAAATTGTAGGAACGACATGAGACACCTTCGACTGTATCATCAATAGATATGGACATTCAATGGTTGGATGCCCATAAGAACTAGGAGGATATCATCGAAAATGCAAACATTGAAGAAGTGGAATACCGTGTTATAAGTGTATATCATTTAAACTATTTACAACTATAAGATATATCCATTGTGTAACACCCAATTCCTATCATTAAAATAGTATTACATACAAGATCGTCTAACACGTTCTTGGTTAATTATAACTTATGTCTTAAAAATAGAAAATCTATTTTTTCTTTTAACGAACATAAGGTTCTTATTATAATCTTATTTCTATATCATACCATATAACCAACTACCTGAAATATACTTAAAGTATATACTCATACAACAACATCAATACTGTGGGCATTATAGTGCTCGGTTAATGCCACATACACAAACATGCGCTCGTCTCCAATATCACTATCAGAGTCCCAAATACATCATCTAGTGTCAAAACATAGTTATGTACACACTAGCAAAGATAGGGTAAATATAGGCATACAAATCAAAAGGACTATATGGTTGAGTGTACACAAGAGCTAACGTCAACAATAAAACACTAAGTAGTATATCCATGCACCAAAATGATAATCGTGGCAACCACTTGGTCTCCACCTCATACCATCCACTCACACAAACCTCCTAAGATTATTCCTTCGGTTTATCCTCATTACCATAAATTCAAATAACACCACCTCTAACAACGGGATCAATAGGCGGGGGCGAATATTTCGGAGAGAGAGGTTATAATGAGATCCGCTTTCCTTAAACTCACGTATCAGCCTCGCTACCTGGAGCCTGCCCTCACAGACTATGGGAAAGTGACCCTAGAGGGTACTCAGGGATACCCCTTACATGAGAGGTCAATGGATCCAAGTGACTATTCCATAGGGAAATACACTAAGGGCATGTACAAGTCTTAACCCCAAGAATGAGCAGAGGAACACTGGCCCATGTGAACTCTGGCTAGAAGATGGGACGTCTCACCAAAGAACTTGGGACACCATGAGGTGCTTCACCACTGGAGTAGTACTGATGAGAAGAACCAAAAGGAAGTCTACGAGGATGATTTGGGGGAGTAGAGTCAAACCGAACTGGAGGAGGGGATGGAAGTCTCCATCGTAGCTCATATGCGTCTAGAATGTGCATAACATATACTAATGGCACTGTAGAGCGGCGAGGGGGGGGGGGGGGTCATCCAAAAACGTCGATAAAAGTACTCCTAATGTCTTTGTCTCTCTAGAGCACCGCTCAATCCCTACCGACCTCAACCTTTCCGAGAGGGAGAGGTATCACCTCCATCATAAAAGAAGGGTTCTCGCATGAAGCGTCTGAAACCATCACTACCACTAAATTGGAGAGTAAGCATCTCTATACATGAATAACGCAAAATACAGATAACAAATAAAATATGAAGTTATAATCATATAATGACTGATAGATAAATAAATTCATATGTGTGATAATGATGTCATGTTGATTATTGAAAGTGCAAAAAGTATACACTTTTCACCATCATTTTATGGCATTTATCCTATGCAAATTGAGAAAAACCAACTTAAAACAATACTTTTTGGATAAAATATCACAATCTTGTATATTTGTGTTTGTATTTCTTTTTAATGTTTTTGGTAGGATTTAGAAAGAAAAAGAAAAGAGAATAAAGAGTCATGGTCCAAGAAGAAAAAGAAGTCAAACTCAAGGTGCTCAAGCAGGAAGCTTAGCGTGGACCAAGCCACGCTGAGCTGACCTGAACACCAGCCTGGCACGATCACACCCAACCTGGCTCAGTCAAACCAACCTGGCACAGACCAAGTTGCTAAAGCAGGCAGCTTAGCGGACCTGCTTGACCGCTCAGCCTAGCACCAGAGAAAGCCTGACACAATCATAACACAAGCTTGGCATGGTCAGACACAAGCCAGGCACACGCCCAAGCTGCTCAAGCAGGTAGCTTAGCGGTGCCACATGTGTGCTCAACAGTGTGCACACAAAATTGACTTAGTCATCATGAAACCATGAAGTCATGCATGACATCACTTCAAGTAGCCCACCATAGGCTTTTCAGGAGTAGCTCACCATAGCTGGTCCCGTAACTCACAACTAGCTTTGGTGAGTCAAGCTTAAGGAGGTGACCAAGCTACTTGACCAAGTGACCAAACCCATGCTGAAGGGTTTGGTCAGCTGCTGAGCGGTGCAAACAAGCAGCTCACCGGGGGCAGGAAACTCTATAAATAGGGAGGCATTTCCTTCATTCAAAGATCATCATCCCTTAAGAGACTTCTTCCATGAAGTAGAAACACAATTCTCTCTTCTTATTTCTTAGTTCATAGAAGTTATTTTTAAGTAAGTTTTGTAGTTTTTAGTTTATAATTCAAGAGGAGAAAGGAGAAGGCAAATGAGATGCAAAAATCTATTTTGTAATCTCATTTGGAACTTAAAGCATCCAATCCTTGGATGGATGGCTCGTGCTCCTTACAATTTCATTTGAAAGTTTATTATATATTTCGTATTCTTCTTTTATTTTAAATTTGAATTTTAATCATTCAAGTTGGTGCTTTGATTAATTTTATTTGTTTGAGAAGTTCTTAATGCTCTTTTTGTCTCAAACACTTAACAAATAAACTAAGAAGTAGTTGTACTACTTAGTTTATTTTCCAAGTTAAGCATACTTTTCTTAAGATCTTATATTCATTACTACTTCAATATTAGAGTAGGCAAGATTAGGGTGTGACAACCTAGTCTCTTTGTGGATGTAGTATTGTTTAGTAGTGAATATAAGTGATCACCATTCTACCATTTTAGGACATGCACTAAAAGGAGGATTTTAGACCTTGGTGTTTGGAGTTAATCAAAGTAAAACATAAGAACTTGTCTAAGTAGTTCAAATACATAAGAAGTTGAGAAATACTTTCATCATTCAAAAGGATCTTGTCTCTTCAAGAATTTGTTAATACTTAGTTTATGTTTCTTGTTGAGAATTTATGTGCATATCAAATCAAATAAAAAACAACCAAAATATGTTCACTCATTATTTGTGCATTGACATAGTCATATGATTCATTATATTAGGCAATTCCTTGTGGTTCAACATAACCTTATACTATACTATAATTGAATCTTGAAAGAGGTGTAAATTGTAAAATAGTAAAGTGTTATCAATAAATTTATTTGTTGAAACACCTTTTAATATACAAAAGTGATGAAACTAACTTACTAACTTTTATTTATTGTTATTTACATTCCGCAATTTATTTATTCTTTAATACCAACATTCCTTAAGGAAGACGTTTGGTTTGTTATTAAAAGGAACTTGAAATGGAGTAAATAAATAAAGGTCACTTAACTTTATTATTCTTTTGTTCTTTATTTATTTATTTATTTGTTTCTAACAACTAACTATTCATCACTTTTGTACATTAGAATACCATTAAACCGGTGTTGGAATTTATTCCACAAAGCCGAGATGGTATTCAAAGGTACTTAATAATTATGTAATAGGGGATTGCTTCGATACCATTGTACCGACGTTAGAATTTATTCTAACAAAGCCGAGATGGGGCAAATAAGGAATAACTTATTCACATGATTATTAGAAGTAAGTTGTAAGTAGAATATTCTTGAAACCATTATACCGGTGTTGGAATTTATTTCAACAAATCCGAGATGGCAAACAAAGAATAAAACCGAGTTCACTTACTTAACCAAATAAAGAAAACACACCGACGAAGAGAAACTTCGCCTTTCAACAAATTGGCGCTGTTACCGGGGACAATTTGTTGAGGGGAAAACCTCTAAGAAAACTCTTTCAACAAATATGCCATATTCACTATCTATCAGAAAAAGATAATGACTCTCTAAATGAGTGCATGGAGAAATGTATGCTTATTGGGCCGAATTATTGTTCAATAGCAAGGGTACCGACACAAGATCGAGATCGACCAACCATTTTATATTCTTAGGAAGTGAACATGATGAATACAACATCGTGCTCCCATTGGTATCTCTTTGGCAACTATCGTGCACTCAGTATCATCAGACTACCCACCAGTAAGCAAGGATAGCAACCATATCACTCTGAATACAATACCTTCAAGGGTGTGTTAGAGATCACCTTAGTTACTACGAGGAGTTCCGTCTGCATAGAGGAGCCACCCCATTCCTACCAGATCTATCCCCACCTGCAATTCCACTCTATCAAGTCACATAGATAGGTGATAGGGTAAATCACAAGGGCACGATTATGTCGTCAAATAATATAATATTGATCCCACGAGAACTGGAATCATTTCATTATTTCAATTAATTTAAACATAACTCAAATAAGGATTAAAAGTGAGTTCAGAACAATTGTATAGTTGACAATAATAATTATGAATATAGTAAAAAGTATTGAAATCTAATTTAGGAAGAGTTCTCCGGAAAAGGATTACCGCCTTTACATTCGCAAATCATTTTTTTGCTGCTTTTTATGAACTTTAAGTTGTGAAGGTGAATTGTTCTTTGATATATGTCATCCTCTCTCGAGCTCCTATAAATGCACTCAATTAAAGTCACACCTACTCTCGTGATACGATTTCCAATCGAAACCTTTACTTGGATCTTTCTATCCAATTGCGTCGTAGCAACCTAAGGCGAATTCCAGAAATCCCCGAGAATCCTATGACTACTCTCGTGACTTAGGATCATAGTTTGAATAACTGAATGGTCAGATAGTTGGGTTCACCTCTCAGTCCTTCCCCAATGTATCTAAGAGGTGTAATTTGTTGGCCAGACAACTCACATGAATAAAACTATGTTTAATAATTCTAATCAAAACACTCAATGAAATATGATTATAAACAATTGTTTATTGAATGTAAAAGGCCATGGCCCTAATCCTAGAAACAGAAGGGAGTTGCTTACTCACGACAGATGTGAGAATAACAAATTCAAAATTAGAGAATAACATTGTAAAAAGGTGTTATAATTACAAATGATTAGGCTAAGGCCGTCGAAAAAAATCTAAAAATCAGAAAAATAGGATCAATATCTATCATCCACGACCGTGGGTGTGAGACACGGCTTGGCCATGGATTGTGGCCTCGAAAGGGTGATTTTCTTCATTTTGGATGACCCATTGCCATTGGTGGTGGACATGGCCCGTGGATGGTGGGCAAGGCCCGGGACACGACCTGGGCTCAAAATTAGCGATGCATGTCCGTGGGACCATCATTTGGCACAACCTAAGCTCCACAATATTAGCTTGCATCCTCGCAAAGTCACCATCAATTGGTGCATCAGAAGTACATGCAAAAGAAAACAAATATCGCCTACATGACCCATATGTCCTAGGTGGACTAGGTGTAGAGGGTGATGGTGGCTAAACAGCCAATGGGACGCTATCAAAGGCATTAGGCTCTTTCTATTTGGCCTAGTTTTGAACGGAGGTGGCTAAAGGCTTAGGTAAGGGAAGGGGGTGTAGTTATCCCATCAAGGGGAGGAAACTAAAATAGCCCTCCCTTACCACAATTTTGAAGGAGACACACACTTGCAGATCGATACATATGTTCCAAGTAATTGGGACTAAATCGCCTTAATCCAAATTAAAATGATGGGCTATCAATGTGATAAGCCCACTAATAACAACTGTACTAGATTGGGCCTATGCAACCACGTGAACATGTTGTGAAAATTAGGACCCTTTATCCACCCGAAACTCGTTGAGCATTGACCTGATGAAAAAGATTTCATTGGATTGGACATTTCTGTCACTCTCCTCGCGTCCAAAAAGTGTTTTTTTCCATTATGTGGTGAAGGTAACAGAAAGTAAGGTTAGGCATAAAAGAGGCCATACAATTTGGGGGATCATTGGCCCGGGCATGATACACCACTTTGCAACATAATTTATGGGCCTCGAATTCCCTTGGAGGGAGGCATGCACCATCCATGGGCAAGCAAAATATAGCATTAAATTCGGCCAAGGTGAGGGCAAACTTGGTGTTCCTCAACCTGAAGGTTATTCGGCCCGCAACATAGTGTGGACCTTGCAAAGTTTCCACTTCAAGGGAGTTGGGAAACTCTACAATTAACTCAGGATTTGTCAGGTCCCTCGCGGTCATAAAGGTACCCCACCCTAGGTAGCAACTAGTCAAATTCACTTCTAAGTACTATGGTGTCTAAAACAATATCATTTATGTAGCGAGTGAGTACTACTTTCCTTTGAGCCAGAGTATTATATCTAAACTTTTATGCATCACTAGCTAAGGTAAAACCATGAGGACAAAGGAGATTACCTCCTGAATACCTGACATTGTTTCTTGAAGCATCGATTCATGCATTCTTTGAATATATAGCAACACATGGTGTGAATGATGGAGGGTGGTAGGAAAAATGGGATTTAGGGATTTGGGATTTTGATTTAGGGATTTAGTGAGGGAATGATTCAGGGATTTAAAGAGTGGCGGCGTGGATGAGTGTTTGAGGTTCGGGATTAAGGAGGTTGAAGAAGATAGATGAAGGTTTGAAGAGGAGAGCTATGAACGTTGGAGATTTTGAGAGGGAGTTTTGAGGTTTGGAGGTTGAAGAAGAAGTGAGAAATAGGGGTTTGAGATGGAAAACACGGTTTATAGGGGGGTTTGTCACGAGCCATGGCTATGTCTAGTGAGACATTATGGTCGTGTTTTGCTAGGATTCATGGTGCTGAAAGGCACATCCCATGCTTGGGGATTCGTGTCTGGTCTAGTTGTTTCTTTTTTGTGTCCTGCCGATACTATATACATCCCCTTAGAAAGGCTTCGAACTCAGGGAGTCACTAAATCCGACACTTAAAACACTAAATTTAATGAACTAGAAAAAGATGTACCTCTAGTGTGGGTTGCCTCCCATGAAGCATGTGTTTAACATCATTAGCTTGACGGTTGATCCTTACGCATCACGCAGGATTCCACGAACTCATACTTTTCGTTTTAGGTTTGAGATGGAAAACACGGTTTATAGGGGGCCTGTCACGAGCCATGGTTGTGTCTAGCAAGACATTCTGGCTGTGTTTTTCTAGGATTCATGGTGCTGAAAGGCACAGCCCATGCATGGGGATTCGTGTGTGGTCTAGTTGTTTCTTTCTTTTGTGCTGCCGATACTATATACACCCCCCTACAAGGCTCCAAACTCAGGGAGTCACTAAAGACGACACTTAAAACACTAAAATTATTGTACTATAATAAGATGTACCTTCAGTGTGGGTTGCCTCCCAGGAAGCATGTGTTTAACATCACTAGCTTGACGGTTGATCCTTGCGCATCACGCAAGATTCCATGAACTCATACTTTCCGTTTTAGGTGCCTTCCCTTTCTCCCAATCATCTAATTTAGCTATGACCCTCATGCTCTCTGATAAGTGCAAAAAGGATACACTTTTCACCATCATTTTATGGCACTTATCTTATGCAAATTGTAGAAAATAAACTTAAATTAACACTTTTTAGGTAAACTTTGCATGATTAAATAAATTAGTTCTTTATTAGTTCTTGTCCAAGTTTTCTTTGAGTTTTGTAAGAAATTGAATATTAAAGAATAGATTCAAATATGGACAAGAATTCAAGCCAAAATTCAACACAAAAGCTCAAAATGAATTTCTAAAAGTAATAAAGTAAAAGCCTGGCATGCTATGTGCTTAATTTGGTTACTTAGCCTTGAAGAAAGGTAGCTCACTTCGTCATGAAGAAACTTAAGTTAAGGTAGGCCAAGAAACTTGCAAAAATCAAATGCTTACCTTAACTTAAAGAAAACAGCCCAAAAGTGGCAAGCAACCAACAAAAATCAAGTAACAAACCAAAGACCAAAAGGTTGTTTCACAATGAAGAAATCAAGCACAAAGCTGTCCCACAGAGCACCAAGCACCAGGCCAGGTCAGCTAAGCACTAGGCCAGATCAACTAAGCATCAGGTCAGGCAGACCAGTCAAACACCAAGCACCAGGCTAGGATAACCAGGTCCATGCCCATCTGCGACTAGGTCAGCTAAGCTACTGAAACAGGCAGCTTAGTCTGGAACCATGTCAGCTAAGCTGCTGAAACAGGCAGCTTAGCATGGAACCAGGTCCGCTAAGCTTCTGAAACAGGCAGCTTAGCGTGGAACCAGGTGTGCTAAGCGCGTGGCGCACTAGAAAAATGATTTCTAGGTCAACTCATGGAACATCTTACTTTTTCTTTGCTTAAAGGCCAAGAACATGACCTCATGGATGACATAAAGCTATGACAAGAAGGAGGAGGTGTCACCATGCATGTAACTAGCCTACCATATGGGTCAAGTAGGGGCCAAAATGGCCCTTCATAGAGACCAATGGTGAGCAGCTTAGCTGCCAAACAGGGCAGCTGAGCGTCCAACACCTTGGCCTATATAAAGGCATGAAATTCTCAAAACTAAAACATTGTACATTCATTCTAAATTATTCCTAGTTGTTTCCTCTTCTTTTCCTTTCATTTTAGGTAGTTTTAGGCTAGTTTTAGAGTAGTTTTTCATATAATTCAAGAGGAGAAAGGAGAAGGCAAATTAAATGCAAAAATCCATTTTGTAAACTCATTCGAACCTAAAGCATCCAATCCTTGGATGGATGGCTCATGCTGCTAACAATTTCATTTATAAAGTTGATTATGTATTTCTACTTCTTCTTTTATTCTAAAGTTTGAATTTTAATCATTCAAGTTGGTGCTTTGGTTAATTTTATTTGTTTGAGAAGTACTTAACGCTCTTTTTAGATTGATCACCTAAAATATCATTTTAAGTCATAAAAAATACTTGTCCCAAACACTTAACAAATAAACTAAGAAGTAGTTGTACTACTTAGTTTATTTTCCAAGTGAAGTATACTTTTCTTAAGATATTCTTTACTACTTCAATATTAGAGTAGCCAAGATTAGGTTGTGACAACCTATTCTCTTTGTAGACGTAATATTGTTTAGTAATAATATAAGTGATTATCATTCTACCATTTTAGGACATACACTAAAAGGAGGATTTCAGACCTTGGTGTTTGGAGTTAATCAAAGTAAAACATAAGAACTTGTCTAAGCAGTTCAAACTCATAAGAAGTTGAGAAATATTTTCCTTATTCAAAATGATCTTGTCTCCTCAAGAATTTGTTAATACTTACTTTATGTTTCTTGTTAAGTGTTTATGTGCATATCAAATCAAATAAAAAACAACCAAAATATGTTCCTCATTATTTGTGCATTGACATATTCATATGATTCATTCTATTAGGCAATTCACATAACCCTATACTATACTATAATTGAATCTTGAAAGAGGTGTAAATTGTAAAATAGTAAAGTGTTATCAATAAATTTATTTGTTGAAAACAACTTTTAATATACAAAAGTGATGAAACTAACTTACTAACTTTTATTTTTTGTTATTTAATTTCCGCAATTTATTTATTCTTTAATACCAACCTTCCTTAAGGAAGAAGTTTGGTTTGTTATTAAAAGGAACCTGAAAAGGAGTAAATAAATAAATATAACTTAAATGTATTATTCTTTTGTTCTTTATTTATTTATTTGTTTCTAACAACTAACTATTCATCACTTTTTTATATTAGAATACCATTAAAACGGTGTTGAAAGATGATATTCAAAGGTACTTAATAATTATGTATTAAGGGATTGCTTCGATATCATTATACCGGCGTTAGAATTTATTCTAACAAAGCCGAGATGGGGCAAAGAAGGAATAACTCATTCACATGATTATTAAGAAGTAAGTTGTAACTAGAATATTCTTGAAACCATTATACCGGTGTTGGAATTTATTTCAACAAATCCGAGATGGGGAACAAAGAATAAAATCGAGTTCACTTACTTAATCAAATAAAAAGAACACACCGAAAATGAGAGTAATAACCTCTCAACAAATTGGCACCTTGCAAAGGAATGATTTGTTGAGAGGGGAAAACCCCTCAAATTTATCTTTCAACACTCTCCTCTATCGAGTTATAGGGGAGTGTTGAGCTTGTACTTACAGATTCACTACCGTCAACCAATTCCTCATAAAAATTCGAAGAGTCACATTCCATCATACGTCTCTCCAAGAGTTCCTCAGATTTCACCTTAGCCACTTCCTCCTTCACGACTTGGTTCAGGATATCAATCCTGCATGCCACATTAGTCCTCAAGAGAAAGTTATTTAATAGATTTAGCAATATCAAATTCAACCTTTTCATACCCTATGCCTAGAGAAAATTTTCCATTTTTAACATCAATTATAGCAGCAGAGGTAGCTGAAAGTGGTATACCTAAGTATGATTGGAATTTGTGCATCTTCTTGCATCTCTAGTATTACAAAATCCGTTGGAATGAAATATTTCCCAACTTTGATAGGATTATCCTCCAAAACGCAATAGGAAATTTAACTGACCTATCCTCTAATTGAAGTGATATAGAAGTAGGTTTTAGTTCACTCACGTCCATTTTTTTACACACGGATAAGGGCATGAGGCTCACACTTGCCCCCAAGTCATATAAAGCACAACCAAAATTTGAGTTACCAAATAAGCATGAGATAGAAAAACTACCCAAATCTTTTAGTTTACGAGGCAATTTATTTTGAATTAAAGCATTATACTCCTCAGTTAGAGCCATTGTTTCATAATCCTTTAGTCTTCTCTTTTAAAATAGAATATCCTAAAGAAATTTCATGTACACAGGGATCTCCTACAGTACCTCAGTGAAGGGCAAATTGATATATAATTTCTTAAGGATATCTAAGAATTTCCCATATTTCTTTCCTAATTTTGCCATTGCAAATCTCTTGGGAAAATGAATTAGTGGTACATATGGTGGTGGAGCTACATACTTAGACACCTTTTCATAATATTGTTCCCATTCAGGGAGTTGTGTCTCAGTATGTTTCTCTTCCACTTGTGTATCATTTCTAGTTGAACGAACATCCTTGAGTTTTTCCTACTCCATAATCGGACAGTCTTACAATGTTCATTATTTGATTTTTCTCTAGCTGTCCTAGAAACATCCGTGTTTGCCTATTAAAGTTGCTAGCTTGTTGGACAATTTTTGTTTCTAACACTTTTCCATAGATGGTCAATTTTTCTATCTTAGAATTCAAATCATTTAACATATTTAAAACATTTTTATTAAGGTTAGCAAGTAATTTTTCCCAACCTTCCGTTATTGTTATAAGAGTGGATCAATAGGAGAAGATTGTACCTGTGGAAACCATGTTGTAGGTTTCCTATTACTGTGTTCATCCTGATGTTGATGATTTAGAGTGTTGTTGCTCCTCTAGGAAAGGTTAGGATTGTTCAGCTTGTATGGTCAGTTGAATTGTTGTCCGTTCCTCTCCTTGTAGTCATAGTAATTGCATGATTTAGGTTATTCATTGGTCCAAGTTCCATGATAAGTTTCGTGAATTTTTTACATTCAGACCACTCATGCCCTTTTACTCCACACACCTCACATCTTGCAAATGTAGACCCATTAGCATTAGCATGATACTTTTCTGGCTTTCCAACCTCTTGAGAAAGGTTCTCCAACTTAGAAATTACATTCTCCATTTTATTTTCTGAATATTATGCACCAAATTCTCTCCTCGGATGGTATCTCCTCTCATTCACCCATTGGTGATGATTGGATACCACATTCTATATGATCTTTGAAGCAATATCAATTCTCTTGCACATAAAGGTACCACCTGCTGAAGAGTCCATCAATTGTTGTGATGGAAAGTCTAACCCACTATAGAAGTTCTAGAGCAACATCTAAGATGGAATACCTTGACGAGAGTAAGGTTCATTCAACTCATTTAATATTTCTCAGGCTTCAGCGATTGACTCCCTATTCATTTGACTAAAGTTTTGGATGAGGTGCCTATAGTGCACAGTTTTAGAAGGAGGGAAGTACTTTTTAAGAAAAGTCTACTCCAAAGTTCACCATGTTTCTTGAGTTTTAGCATTTTGATTTCTTAGCCATGCCATAGCTCTGTCACGAAGGGAATATAGAAATATGTGGAGACAAATGGCATCTTCAAAAGCCCCATGTGGAGACGAATGACATCTTCGTGAGCTCCTCCTCCAAATTGTTATTTCATCACCATAGGGATTTGAGCATATCGCAAAGAATGGTTCTCTACCTTAGTAGTTGGTCAGATTATTCCAAGACGTGAACAACGTAAATTATGGGTTGTGTAGTCGTGCAGCCGTTTTCATCTCGTTCAAACATGGTTTATATACACATACATTGTTCTCTTGCACTTTCTATTTGTTGCATTCTTCTTCTACGAAAGGTGCTTTCTGCTTGTGCGTCAATGAATATTATGCTATAATAATTTGAACTTTGTATAAACCAAAGTTGCAACCTGTTATGGTACCAAGAAAAAGAAAAAAGCATAATACACTAGATTAAAGTAATGAACTAATTGAGAATCAAAGAAATTTTGACACATTCACTAGAAATGGGGACAAAAACTTAATAGTGCAAATTGCAAGTGCACGATTATATCGTCAAATAAAAAAATATCGATCCCACGAGGACTGGAGAATTCCTTTAATTATTTCAATTAGTTTATACTTAACTGAAACAATGATTAAAAGTGAATATAGAACAATTGAACATTTGACAAGAATAATTATAAAAATTGTGAATAAACATTGAAATCTAATTTAGGAAGAGTTCTTAGGATAAGGGTTACCCCCCTTAACAGTCACAAATCCTTATTTTGCTCCTCTTCATGAACTTTTAGTTGTGAGGGTGAATTGATCTTTGATATGTTTAATCCACTCTCGAGCTCTTACACATGTCCTCAAATGAAGTAACACATACTCCTGTGGTACAATTCTCAATCAAATCATTTACTTGGATTTTTCTATCTAATCGCTTCGTAGCAACCCAAGGTGAATTCTAGAAACCTCAGAGAATTCTAAGACTAATCTTGTGAGTTATGATCCTAGTTTGAATAACTGAATGGTCGGATAGTTGGGTTTACTTCTCGTCCCTTCCCCAATTTATATATGAGGTGTCATTTGTTGGCTAGACAACTCACACGAATAAAAATCTGCTTAATAATTCAAATCACAACACTCAATGAAATATGATTAGAAACAAGTGTTTATTGAATGTAAAAGGGCATTGCCCCAATCCTAGAAACACAAGGGAATTACTCACCCATGGTGGCGATAAGAATATCAAATTCTAAATTAGATATTTTTAGTGTAAAAACGTGTTCAATCCTTGAGGGAGAACCCTCATTTATCCTAATTACAAAAAATTGGGCTAAGTCTATCAAAACAAATTTAAAAATCAGAAAAAATAGGAACAAAATTTGTCATCCATGTTCATGGGTGTGGGACACGACCTGGTCGTGGATCATAGCTTCCAAAGGGTGGTTTGTAGCTTTCTTGATGACCCATGATCCTGGGTGGTGGACAAACCCTAAGACACGGCCCGTGGATGGTAGGCATGACATGGGATACGTCTTGGGCTAAAAAATTAGTGATGCATAGATTTGAATGGTGGAACACGCTTCGTGGGTGGTGGCACACAACCATGAGTCCAAGCACGGCCTTGGTGTGTGTGGCATCTTCACTTCAAGTTGCTTATCTCTGATTCAGGCTCCAAGGCGATTGTTTTTTGCCCTTCAATTGATCTTTGCATTGCCTCAATATTGACTTACATATTCTTGCTCCCAATCTCTGCTCTTTTTGGCTTCAATCCATCCAACCTACACTACATAGCCAAAAACACTCACGCAACGTGAAAAAAGAGAAATAAAAGCTAAAAACGATCCTAAAATTCTAATTACGTCCTAAAATACAATGCAAATGTAGCATAATATTACACTCATCAAATCCCATCAAGGTTATCTCTTGCTTGTCATCATGCAAGTATTATGTCTAACTTTCACAATCATAAATGAATGACGGTATAGAAAACATGACCCAAAATAACAAGCAATCTCATCATTATTTTGAAACAATCTAGACATCAAGACAAGACAATCATAAACAAATTTAATTCAAGCTAAGTCTTTGAATCATAACAACTACATGAATTAAGGTCACTCTTCTCTCATCATTGTCATGTGTTTAATGGTCTTAGTGTTTCACTCAAAAAATTTCATGACAGTAAGTAACCATAGGCTTGATTGTAGACCAAATTACCACTAACTGTATTTGAATGCATGCATAAATCAAGAGGTCTTTAAATGGTTATAATGGAGTCAAGGTGAATTATTTAATATGGGATTAACAAAGAAAGGTTAATTCAAAAGCCTTACAATTGTTTCCCAAAATACTTAAATTTTTAGGCATCCGGTTGAAGCATTGAAATTCTCTTAATATGCCTTACTTTGTCATATATGATCCCTTTTTTATCAACTCTTCTCTTTTACAACATACATTTTCAATCATTTCTCATTTGGTGCATTTTGTATTTTTTCACTTTTTTTTATTCATTCTTATGATGTCCTAAAAGAGAAAGGATGAAATTATTTTTATTTTTCAACTTGTTTTCCACTACACACATGGTCTTTTTACATTTCCCACTGCTTCAACCAAACATCCTAAATTATTCCAAAACCCTCATTTAAGTATCTATAAAAAATTAGTAAAGTTCAGGCTCAAAAGTGGACGACTATTGGTTATTCAATGTTTATAGTAATTACCTCTATCATTTTAATGCGCACAAACAAACTTCATTTTTGAAAGGGTCACAAATCAAGTTCTAGGATATACAATTATAGAAAATTATGTGCTCGTAAGAAAATGGTTTTCATGTAATTGTCAATTCAAATCAGAACCCTTATTATGTTTGGCGCAAGTGTATCACACTTGATACATTCAACAATAGTTATGAAACAAATACTTTTATTAAACCAAATTTAATTCACAATTGTCAAATCTAATGTCTTTCATTTAATTATTCAATAATTTTTTCAATGGGGGTCACAAATCAACAATCATGATTCATGCATACTTTTAAATTTAAAGCAGACAAGCAACATATAAAACAAAGTAGAAGATAAATGAGATATGAAACATATGCTAATGCATGATAATATGAATATTTAGCCTAAAAATTTAAAATCTAAATGGTATGCATGATATGAATGAACTATCTAAATGCAAAAACTCCCACAAGCTTAGAAATTTACATTGTCCCCAATTTAAAAATTTAATCAAAAAGAGAAAGAAAAGGAAAACTCACGGGTTTTGCAGGAAGTGTCCCTAACTTATGTGCCAATTATAGATGGATTCTAGCATGTTGGACATCCGCTACATGTTAAAATTTTGTTGCTCCCGACCCTCCAGGATCGAATCTTGGCACATTCTAAGCTCCGCAATGTCAGCTTCATCCTAGAAATGTTACCATCATTTGGTGCAATAGAAGTACATGAAAAAGAAGAGAAAGATGGCCTAGATTTCCCATATGTCCTAGGTGGACTAGGTGTAGAGGTTGATGGTGGCTCAACGACCAATGAGAAGCAATTAGAGGCATTAGGCTCTCTCTAGTTGGCTCGTTTTTGAAAGGAGGTGGGTAAAGGGTTAGGTAAGGGAAGGGGGTGTATTTTTCCCTTCCAGGGGAGGCAATAGAAAGAGGCTGTTAGGTATCAGTGGACAGAACACACCTAGAAAGGGCGGGGGGTTGAATAGGTGTTGTGGTTACTAATTACCGGTTTTTGCACCGAAGCCCTATTATGGAAAAAGCCCTAGTTAATCAATTAACACTCTATCTTAACCGATTAACACTCTATCTTAATCGATTAACTCATAGAAAACAATATAAAAAACACAGTATTATCAAGCGCAATGTAGCTCAAAATATCACAATTAAATCTAAGTTAAAAACCCTATACAAGACTCACAAGTCAGCATGAATATGTATTAATCACTATGCATTTAGATCACAATTAAGCGAAAACAGAGAATTTATCACATGCAAAAGAAGATAGAAAATATTAACACATTAGTCACATGCAATTAGATCACAATTAAACCCTAAACATGATACTAACCCTCACTATCTCACTATGCATTTCTCTCTGCCTAAAATGACACAAATGAGCACGAAAAACATGTAACTTAGCAATTCTAAATATGAATGATATGATGTATGGTGCAAGACCTAAAAACACAGTTTATATAGAAAAGCTTTCTGAGACCCATTTAATCAATTAAGTGCCCTTAAAATTGATTAACGGGCTGTTGAGAATAATTTATTTCCGTTTTTCAGTTATCTATTAAAACCGTAATCAGGTTAATCGATTAACTCATTCCTTAATCGATTAACTGGCATATTTTTCATCTAAGTGATTAAAAGGTAAACTATCTATATGTTATGCTTATCAACTATACATGTTTTACCAATATATCATGCCTATGATGCACAAATAACATGTATGATTAATGCATGAACTTAAAATAATCTAGATGACATGTCTCATGTAAATAATTTGATTATTTTTAAGACTTGTGAGAATTGCACGTAGGTTTACCTAACCTAGACTCAATATCTAAGACACATATCTATGACTCTAAAAATGAATGTTGTAAGACTTAGTGTATATATGAGATCCTTGAGTCCATGGCATGTTGATTTGTTGTGTCATCTTCAAGCTTTCAATAAATCCTTGTCTTCATCAAAACATAGCAATCTAATTGTGCAACACTTTGAAACTTTGCACTTTCAGAGGCCTCCTTTATGACCATTTTGAAGGAGACACACGCTATAATATTGATGTGTGTGTTCCTAGTAATTGACAGTAAATCACCCAAATCCAAATTAAAATGATGGGCTATTCGGGTGATAAGCCCACCAATACTGATTGTACCAGATTGGACTTGGGCAACCTTGAAAAAAGTGTCGTGCCAAGTAGGACCTTGTATCCACCTGAAACTCATTGAGACTTGACTAGATGAAAAATAGCTCATTGGATCACATGTTTTTCTCATTCTCCTTGCATCCAAAAAGTGTTTTTGCCATCCAAAAGGTGGGGTTAGGCATAAAAGAGACCTTATAGTTTGATGGAACATAGGTTTGGGTATCATCCGCCACTTTGATCCATAGTTTGTGGGTCTCAAATTCCCTCAGAGGGCGGCATGCACTGCCCCTCGGTAAACAAAATATAGCATTAAATTCGGCGAAGGTGAGGGCGAACTCAGTGTCCCTCAACCTGATGGCTATTCGGCCCACAGCACAGTGTGGGACTTGTAGAATTTCCGCTTGAAGGAAGTTGAGAAACTCTAGAGTTAACTCAACATATGACATGTCCTTGACGGTTATGAAGGTACCCCACCCTAGGGTATTTAAAATAGTATCATCCATGTCGTGGGTGGATACCAGTTTCTTTTGAGCCAGATTATCATATCTAAACTTTTGCGCCTCACTAACTAAAGTAAAACTAGAGGACAAAGATGATTACCTCTTGAAGACCTGACTCGGTTTCTTAAAGCATTAGTTTGTTCACTCTTTGGATCCATAGAAATTCTTGGTGTGAGTGATGGAGATGGAGGATAGTGTGAAAAAATTGGGATTTAGGGAATTGGGGTTTTGATTTAGGGATTTAGTGAGGGAATGATTTTGGGATTTAGGGATTAGTGGCATGGATTTGTGTTTGAGTTTGGGGATTAAGGTGGTTGAAGAAGATAAATGAAGGTTTGATGAGGAGAGCTATGGAGGTTGGAGATTTTGAGAGGGAGTTTGGAGGTTGAAGAAGAAGTGAGAAATGGGGGTTTGAGATATAAAACACGACTTATAGGGGGTCTGTCACGACCGACAATAGTATCTAGCGACACGACGTGGTCGTGTTTTGTTGGGCTTTGTGGTGTTGCAAGGCATGACCCATGCCTAGGGGTATGGCCTAGTCGTGTTCTCCCCTGCCAAATTTGTCAAAAAAAGCACATGGGTGTGTGTGGTCCAGTTTATTGAATGTGAAAGGGCATGAAGATGAGAATACCAAATTCTAAATTAGAGAATAACAATGTAAAAACATGTTCAATCCTTGAGGGAGAATCCTTATTTATCCTAATCATAAAAGATTAGGATAAGTCCATCCAAACAAATCTAAAAATCAGAAAATAGGGACAAAATCTGTCATCCACGACCATGGGTATGGGACACGGCCTGGCCATGGGTCGTACCATCCAAATGGTGGTTAAGAGCATTATAGATGACCCATGGCCGTGGGTGTTGGACACAACCTAGACTCAAAATCAGCGATGCACGACCGTGGGTGGTGGAATACGGTCCGTGGATGGTGTAACATGACCATGTGTCCAAGCACAACCTAGGTGTGTGTGAACATTAGTACAAAATGCAATTTTACATGCCTTGTATATGAAGACAATATACATCCAATGATGTTGGAATTCTATAAGAAGAATGTATTTCTTGCAATTGTAGATTTTTGCATCCAGATCATCACTATTGGTGGTGGAGCAAATAAAAGCATTCCATGAGAACCATGAAGAAGGCTAGGTTCCTTTGCCATTAACGGGTGACCAATTATTACAAAATATAAAGGGTTTGAATAATAATTTTAGTAAACCTTCCTTAAAATATTTTCAAAATGACTTGAGGACACGTCAAGAACTTAAGTTGGGGGGAGTGTGTATAACATTTTGAAAGATTTTCATTTTTGGTGTGTTTTTAAAAAAAAATTAGTGTGAGCTTGTTTGCTTTTTAGTGTGTTTATTTGCTTTAATTTTTTTAGTGTATTTAATTTCTTTAGGTTGTACGTTTACTTTAGTTTCTTTTCGATAATTTCTTTAAAAAGTGAAATTGTTGAAACTAAACTTAGTAGATAACACACCTTGGCTTAAATTTTAAAAAGATCAATGACTTTATAAATTAACATCATGAGATGAAAATCTAATTTTTTGTGTGAATAATTCATAATGTCATAACATTGATAAAATACAAACTTTTTGGAAACTCATTTATCATGAACTTGTGAATTCGTTTGAAAATCAAAGATTTGTACATAAACCAACCATGTGAGGGAGTGTAAACTAAACACAATTATTATATGAGCTTAGTGAGAAACTTTTTGGTTTTGCACATTTGATTTTGTTTGAATCTTTTTTTACTTGGTTGCACACAATTTGATAGGAAATGATCAAGGCAAGTTTTTTCAATTAGAATGAGCCTCTTGACCAAGAATGACCAACCTAAAATAGGAACATCCTTTGTTAACCCCTTTCAGCCTTAAAAAGAAAAATTATTTTCAAACACAACCCTTGAGCCTAATATGGAAAAACAAAATTGAAATATCCTATACTTTTCTAATTAAAAAGAGAGCATTTTTCAAAAAGAAGGTGGATGAAAAAAATTAAGTTGGGGGGATTGGTTGGCCATGTAACAAAGTGTTCAAAAAAATCTCAATCTCTTTACAAAATCAAAAAAATGTAAAGAAATTCTCCAAAATAAAAAAAGAGTAAAAAGAGATTGTGAAAAATTAAGATAAGTTACATAAAAAGGTAAAAAAAAGAATGACGAAAGGAAGAAAGAGAAGATAGGTGAAATAGTTGAAAAATAGTATGTATTTTAAAAGATAAATCATTTTTCGTCTCTTTTAACTTTGGAATTATTTTTTAATATCTTGAAAAACCAATTTTCTTTGATAGCCAAACCTCATTACAACTTAAGGAAGACCTTAGTCATCGTTGAAAACTTTGTGCAATCAAAGTAAGTGTTGAGAAGAAAAACAAAATTAAATTCTTGCAAACCAAACAAGTTGAGTTTTGAGTGAAACACTTACCCATTTGGTTCCATTCCTGAACCGTGTGTGATAATATATCTCTTTGATTAATAAAATTTTCTATAACAGAAGTACTAAATGAATTTTTGAAAAGAGGTGTTTATTCTTAGTTTGAAACATTATGAGTTATAATCACATAATCATAAACTCTTCACATGGAGCTAAAAAGAATCATGCATAGTTTTGATCTTGTACAAGCTGAATTTTATAAAGCCAAGTAGTTGTTATTTTACCTTTGTTTGGGGAAAACAAAGTTGTAAGTTGAGGGGAGTTGATAAGTGCCCAAATGTACTACTTTTCATACACTTTTTATGGCACTTATTTTGATTTATCATGCTTAAAATCCAACTTATAACAGACTTTTTAGATAAAATTCACTTGTTTAAATAATATAACTTTTGATCACCTCATATCCAAGTTCCCTCTAACTTCGTAGGAAAAGTGTTGAAAATAATTGTTTCTAAGATGGCCAAGAAATCAAGTCAAAAATCAAGCCAAAAGCCCGAAAAGAATTGCTCAAAACACACAAGCTAAGCATGGCATGTTGTATGCTTAGTTTGTAGCCAAAACGATTGCTTAGGCTTGAAGAAAGGTAGCTTACTTCATAATGAAGAAACCTAAGGTAAGTGAGCCAAGCAACTTGCAAAATCAAAAGCTTACTTTACCTTGAAGAAATCATGGGAAAAAGTGTCAAGCAACCAACCAAAATTAGCCAAAAAATTATTAATGAAAGGTTGCTTCAACTTGAAGAAAACAGGTTTCCTCCCGTTGAAGAAAGCTTGGCCAACCGCTTAGCATACATGGCTAGGTGCTTACGCCTAGGCCAACATGGCCAAGACTTCACCATGAAGAAATCCTCTAAGCCACCAAGCAATTTGTTAAGCCTCGACTTGAAGACCAAGTATATGACATCATGCATGACACAAGCCATGAAAAGGCAAGTAGGAGGTGTCAACATGCATGTGGCCTAGCCCACCATAGGTTTTCCAGCCAGGTCAGGCCATGGCAGGGTCAGAGTAGGCCACAGCAGGGTCAGAGCAGGTCAAACAATGGCCAGAGCAGGCCAACTTGGCCAAGTTCGGCGTTGGCGTCCCTGTTTAGATGTTGGGCGCATAGATGCTTGGCCAGGACGACCAGGTTGGCCAAACTTGGCCAGATTTTGTGTGTTGGGTGCACTAAAAGGCAGCAGGTAAGCCCCTCATGCTGGTAGTTTAGCTCAGCATGATCCAATAGCTTGCAAATAACTTAAACATGAAGCAAAAAGTCTAGTCAAGTCTAGACATCATAGCCCACCATAGCCCACCATGCCAAAAGGCTAGAAAGCATGACAAAGCAAGGCTAGGCATAACCTAAAGGTGGCAAGCAACTGGGCATCAACTTATGGCACATGGAACAACCCCACCAAAGGGGTTTTCCTCATTTTACACGTCCAATATGTAGGGCCAATTGCTGGCCACATTTCCTATAAATAGGAGGCTTTGTTGCACCATTAAAAAAGACCATACACATCACTTTTCACACATTGTAAATACGTCGTAAATTCTTCTTCTTCTTCTTCTTCTTCTTCTTCTTCCCATTTTCGGTTGTATTTTCTTTTAGAGTGTTTTTAGGTTGTTTTTAGGCTTTTAGTTCATAGAAATTCAAGGGGAATGGAGTTGGAAAATAAGTTGAAAAACATGATTTTGTAACCTCATTTGGAATCAAAAGCATCTCATCTTTGGATAGATGGCTCATTCTCCGACATATTGACTTGGATTATGGTGTAATGTTATTTCATCTCTTCTTTTGTATCATCTTTTGAATTCAATACATTCCATTTACTACTTTTGGTTAAGTTTTGATTCTATATGAAGTTCTTACTGCAATTTTAGCTTGATCACCTAAAACTTGATTTAAAGATCCAAAAAGGCTTCTTATTAAAGTGTTGACAAGTGAACTAAAATGTATAACCTACACCATAGTTCACTTCCCACATCAAGCATCTATTTTAAGCAACTTATGTTAAAGGCTAAATGATGTTAATGGAGCCCGAAGTAGGGTGTGACAACCTACTCAGACGAGTGGCATTTAACTATTATTTAGTGTACTACATAAGGTTTGAAAATCATCTTATCATTCTAGGACACTAGATGAAGGATTTAGAAATGGGGTGTAGAATTAACCGGAAGTATAACACATAACTTGTAATGTTTTCAAAATCATTTGAGTCAAGAAATAATTCTATCTTTCAAATCAATTTTACCCTCTTAAATTTGTAAATAGTTATTTCTTTACTTTTTCATGTTTCTTAGTTCCTAAAATAACAAAATCAACTTTACATGTTACTTTCTTACTTTTGATAAAATATACAAAGTATGAGTACATTTCTATTAGGCAATTCCTTGTGGTTCGACATAACCCTATACTATACTACAATTGAATCTTGAAAGAGATGCAAATGTAAAATAGTAAAGTGT
>NW_017716764.1:0-12005 GCF_001865875.1 Lupinus angustifolius
AAATACACAGTCATAATGAGTGATCTAACTACTAACTTTTACTTTCTGTCATTTATTTTCTACAACTAACATTTATTTTCTGTCATTTAAATTTTGCAACTAACATTAATTTATTCCTTTATTTATTTATTGTTTACCAACCTTCCATAAGGAAGTAGTTCGGTTAATAAAAGAAAACGAAAATAAATATCACTCATTATTGCTTGTGGTAGTTTGCTAAATTCATACCATTATATCGATGTTAGAATTAATCTAACAAAGTCGAGATTGTATAAAATTGTTAATAATTCAATAAAGCTAAGTTTTTGATTAAAGGAACATTCTTGAAACTATTATACTAGTGTTGAAATTTATTCCAACAAAGCCGAGATAACGAGCAAAGAATCGACCTGTCATTAAATAAATCAATCAAAAACTTGCCTCAATAAGTAGCAAGAAAACTCTTTCAACAATGTCATCTTGCATGGAACATAGCCCACAATAGGTTGGTAAAGCTAGGATGAAAAGCTTCCCAACCAGAAGCTTGAGCACATGGGTACCAGGTCAAATTTAACCAAGACACATAGTGGGCTCACCAGCATTGGCGGTGGCCGCACCAACCCTGGTCTATAAAAACAGCACCACCTTTTCAGCATTTTAACACATTGTAGATAACCATTTATTCCCATTTCAGTGTCCTTAGTTCTTAGGTTGTTGTTAGAGTTTCTTTTCATGCAAATTCAGAGGGAATGAAGTAGGTAAATGATGTGCAAAAATATGATTTTGTATCCATTTGGACCCAAAAGCATCTAATCTTTGGATAGATGGCTAATGCTCCAAAACTTGGCTGTGCTGTAACACTTCTTCTCTTTATGTTAATTCTGATTTTATTATTCAAGTTATGTGTTTCTACTCTATTATTTCATTCCATCTGCTCTTAATGCTTATTTTAGCTTGATCACCTAAAATATGGTTTCAAAGATCCAAAAGTCTTTTGTTGGGTGAAATAACAAATATTCTCACACTACAAAGATAGACTTGAATATTTTCCATTTCCAAGCATCCACTATAAGCAACATGTTTTCAAGATTATCAACATCTAGGAACCCGAAATAAGCGGTGACAACCTTATTTCTTTTATAGGATACTTGATGAGTGATAATGTATTAAGCAAGGTTTGAAAATCATCTTACCTGATCCGAGAGGAAAGGTGAGTTATGAAATGATGTACGATGGATGGAATAACACGAAAATACCTTGTTTACATTAAAATCATGTTATTACTTAAAAGTTAAGGAACCATATATCCAAACCATAATTTCCTCTTGAATTTGTAAATAATCAATTACTTTACTTTTTCACGATTGTTACTTTATAAAATCACCATAAAACATATTTATTTGTTACTTTTTACTTTTGATAAAATATACAAAGTATGAATTTATCTCTATTAGGTAATTCTCTGTGGTTTGACATTATCCTATTACTGCAATTTAAATATTGAAAGAGGACCAAAAGTAAATATAGTAAAGTGATATCTTATAAATTTTGTTTGTTGAAAAGATAAAATAATTCCATAATAAAAGAGCGATCTAATTAATGGGTTGTAACTTTGTGAATAGAAACAACATACAAAAGTGCAATTCAATCAATGAATTGTAACTTTGTAAAAGAGTGATTTAGTTGACAAATAACATCTACCCCTAACATTTACATTTTTGTCATTTAATTTCCGCAAGTAACTCTTTATGTTTCTTTATTTAATTACTTTCATTAGATTCCGCAACTAACTACTACTCTTTATGCAACTAATATTATAACAATTTCTTTATTCTTTATGATTTATATCAATCTTTCGCAATAAATGATACTATTGATAATCACACCAACCTTTCCCAAGAAATGGCACAGTTAACTTTGATATCAATCTTTCATAAGGAATGATTATTTAACTTAATAAAATGAGACCAACATTTATGGTATGGTTAAATAAATAAAACTAAGTTCAATAAAATAAATATATCACTCTTTCTTAATTTTAGAAACCCTCACTGTCAGAAGAAAACCACAATTTCGACAGCAGGGCGAAAAACCCTTTTAATATACTTCTAAGTCGATTCACTTTAAGTTACCATAAAAGTGATGTTTTGTCTTTATTATTGACTTCCAACCAACTCTCAAATAACCTCTTGATAAATCAATCAAGTCACAAAATTCATTATGTTTCATGAGTTTTAACTCTTCTTTACCAGTCGATAAAAATATCACCAGTCATGACATGGGAAAACATTAACAGGTCACTTTTCGTTCCTAAGTCAAAACCCAACTTTTATAGAGGAAGAAAATAATCAATAAAAATAGCTATCCTCATTTTTTGATCTTGGTAATGATTTTTTTTGGTGTGAATTTTATACTTTTAACGTCATTTTTTGGGTACTACCAAGGGTATTCCCTTATCTTTTTGGTTAAGGAACTAATCCATTTCAGTGTTCGTGGCTGCCCCTCCCAACAAATGTCGCTTCCAAGAATTGAATGATCGACCTTGAGAACCGGTGGGGCCTTACACCACTAAACCAATTTGGATATTTTTTCAAGATCATTTACTATAACTATTGTGTGAGGAATGAGATCATTTCTTTGTTTTTATTTATTGTTGTAAAGTGATTCAAAAAATTGAGTAACAACTTTAATACAGAGGACTATTATAGAAACTTGCTTTATCTTTTCTTGCGCCACCAATTTATTCAGTTTTCAAATTCGCTACCACGAACCTCACAATGAACTTATCATTCTCGTTTTCAATAATTCTTATGATATGACTAGAACAATAAAATCTATATCCTTTTCTTGGTGGTCCTAAATATGCAACTGTCATAGACTATGTTTTTTATTATTTCATAGATCAAAAGAAATCTATAAACTAACCTACTAGGAATTCTATTCAACAAATATATGACAAATCTTTAGAAAATAATTTCACAATACAAGAGGTAAATAAGAATTATATACCATATTTTGTACAATATCCAACAAATTTATGTTAGACATTTCTAATATAGAACCTCATATTCGTAAAAGAATTTAGAACATGGACCTATGTTACTCAATATATGTCAAAAAAAAAATTATCTTAAAACTTTCATCTGTTTACCTTTAATCTTCATAAATGAAAATATCTAAAGTATTGTACACTTTACTTTTTATGGTACTAGTACTGTACACTTTATACTTTTCAAGTCGAAAAATAGACACATTCTTAAAGATAATTAATTCAATTTATTTCATTATTGAATGAATTAACTTCTAACATTCTCTAACCGGTTTGTATAACTTCAAGATGATGATTGTTTCTTACAATTGCTTTTGTGTGTTTGTGTTGAAAGATTTTTTTCGATGCTTGATTTATTTTGAGCATCAAGTTTCTGAATTATTTATTTAATGACAGGTCGATTCTTTGCTCGCCATCTCGGCTTTGTTGAAATAAATTCCAATGCCGGTTTAATGGTTTCAAGAATGTTCCTTTAATCAAAAACTTAGTTTTATTCAATTATTAACAACTTCATACCATCTCGGCTTTGTTGGAACAAATTACAATGCCGGTTCAAAGGTATGAATTTAGCAAATTAATAAAAGTGATAATGATTGATATTTATTTTTTGTTTTCCTTTATTAACCAAAGTACTTCCTTATGGAAGATTGGTAAAGAATAAATAAATAAAGCAATAAATAGTTAGTTGCAGAATTTAAATGACAGAAAATAAATGTTAGTTTCGCCAAAACATGCTTATTCTTAAAGAGTTGAGAAGTGAACTAAAAATTATAACGTACACCTTAGTTCACTTGCCATATAAAATCATCTATTTTAAGTAACTTTTATTCAAGGCTAAACAATGTTAACGGAGCCTGAAGTAGGGTGTGACAATCTGCTCCAGTAAGTGACAGTTAACTATTGTTTAGTGTATTATGCAAGGTTTGAAAATCATATTTTCCATGATAGGACATTAGATGGAAGGTGAAGACATGGTGTATGGTTTAAACAAAGTATAACACATAACTTGCATAAATTCTTATGTTGATATTGTTGATGAAATTATTTCATCACTCTAACCATTTTCTTCTCTTGAATTTGTAAATATTTAGTTTCTTTACTTTTTCATGTTTATTGTTTCATAAAAACATCAAAACAACTCTATTTCCTACTTTTTTACCTTTGATAAAAGATATAAAGTATGATTACATTTATGTTAGGCAATTCCTTGTGGTTCGACATAACCCTATACTATACTACAATTGAATCTTGAAAGAGATGCAAGTGTAAAATAATTAAGTGTTAAACTTATATATTTTATTTGTTGATTAAGAATTCCTAAAAACATAAGTTCAAACCAATTCATGGTTTGTAACTTTGTGCATGAGAATAGCATACAAAAAGTGCAATTCAATCAATAAATTGATACTTGATAATAAAAGAGTGATGAATTAATAATCTAAGCACTAATATTTACTTTCTGTCATTTGTTTTCCGCTACTAACATTTACTTTCTACTACTAACTCTTTATTCTGTTTATTTACTTTCTATCATTTACTTTTCCGTATCTAACAATGTATTTATTGTTCTATTCGTTTTATGCTTTGATACCAACCATTCATACGAAATCATATGGTTAATTTAATACAAAGAGACCTATATTTATGGTATGGTTAAAGGAATCCGACTAGGAGTAAATAAATAAAGTCACAAATTAAATAAATTGTTCATCATTCATCACTTTAAAATAAATAAATAAACTTGCAACAACCCGAATTGGGTTGTAACAAATATGCTTTCAACACATTCATGCACCAATCATATAGAAATAAGGCATCATTTCTTAAGAGATAACGCTCAAAAAGGTAATTGTGTGATTGAGTTTGTAGTAACTTCAAATCAACTAGCATATATCTTCACCAAGCCACTTCCTAGAGATACTTTTTTATATATTTAGAAGAGTAATAGGAATCCTTGATGAATCGTATCTTAGTTAGTTGTTTCTAAGATTTGTTTTCAAAATTCGATGATTTTTTTGTTCTCTATCCAATGCCTACATTGTTTGCATGAAGGCATATTATCTTTGGTTATGTATGTTATCAAACGATTAGATAAACACATTAGTGATTAATAAGCGTATAGAATAGGTTCTATCTAGTGAAATATAAGCAAATCCTAAGAAAAAATCATAAATGTTTTACAATGTATGAAAATTCTACACTTAATCAATTATTCATCATGTTAATCGATTACTTGGGAAATTTTTAGTTCATCTATATCGATTAAAAGTTTCTTAATTGATTACTTGGGTATAATTTTTAAACATGTTAATCGATTTGTTGGTTAACAAGGCTATAACTTCACCTAGAGGGGGTGAATAGGTGGTTTGAGTAACGATACAAATACAAAAGATAATCACAAAACTTACTGGTTATAATTGATTAACTGACTACTTAATCAAATAACAGAAAGCGTGAAAATATTTTGTTCTTGATGCAACAAGAAGCAGTAATTAATCTTATCTAATATGCACTTAAACAGTTCAACAAAAGTGATTAATCATTCAAATACACATATGCAATAATCTTGATATGAATGTAATCAAATATAATGAAATACGATAATTGTGTATGATAAGTGCCAAAATGAACTACTTTTCTATCACTTTTTATGGTACTTATCTTGATTAATCATGCTTAAAATCCAAATTATAACACACTTTTTAGATAAATTTTGTGTGTTTAAATAAGATAATTTTTCATCACATTTTGTCCAAGTTGTCTCTTAAAGATATATGGGCAGCTAGGCGTGGGCCAGGTGTGTGCTTAGCACCTAGCCAGCTAGCAAACTTCACCATGAAGAAATATCAGGCTAAGACAAAGCAATTAGCCATGCCGTAACTTGAAGACGAAGCACATGACCTCATGCATGACAAAAGCAATGACAAGCCAAGTAGGAGGTGTCACTTCGCATGGAGCATAACCCAAAATAGGCTGACCAGCTAGGGTGGTAGTTGTTGGCCATACAACGTTGGCACATGGGCAAACCACCCCAAGAAGCACCAAGGTAGGCGATGGACACACCTTCATGGGCGTTGGGCGCACCACAAGTTTCCTATAAAAGGAACAACACTCAACACACTTTTCACCCACTGAAATGCATTGTACATTCTCATTTTCAGTTTGTCTCTTATTTAGGCTTTCATTTTAGTTTTATTTCAATGAAAATTCAGAGGTTAAGGAGTTGACAAATGATCTTCCAAATCATGATTTTGTAACATCATATAGAACCAAATGCATCCAACCTTTGGATGGATGGCTAATGCTCCTAAAGTCGGTTTGGACTATGGTGTAATTTCTTTTACCTTGGCTATTTTGATTCTTTAAGAATTTCTTAATGCGGTGTTAGCTTGATCACCTAAAACTTGATTTCAAGATCCAAAATGCTTATTCTTAAAGTGATGACAAGTGAACTAAAAAGTAGAACATACACCTTAGTTCACTTGCTGTAATAGCATATCTTTTAAGCAACTTATATTCAAGGCTAATCAATGTTAATGAATATGAAGTAGGGCGTGACAACCTACTCCTACGAGTGATAGTTAACTATTGACTAGGACATTGGGGGATATTAAGAACCTGGTGTGTGGTTTATTAAAGGTATAATAAATAACTTGCATAAATTATAATGTTAATATTGTTCAAGAAATTATTCCATCTTTCTAACCCTATTCTCCTCCTTAATTTGTAAATATTTAGTTTCTTTACTTTCTCATGTTTTTCACTTCATAAAATCACAAAAACAACCTTATTTGTCAAACTCTTAATTTTGGTAAATGATAGAATGTATGATTACATTTCTGTTAGGCAATTCTCTATGGTTCGACATAACTTGTATTGTACTACAATTGAATCTTGAAAGAGATTTAGGAGTAAATATAGTAAATAGTTACTTTATAAATTTTGTTTGTTGAAATAGAAATCCAATTACATACAATCCAATCCATGGATTGCGACTATGTAAGGAGTAGTTTAATTCAAGAATGATGTGTACATATTTTTAATATCGAACATACTAACCTACTAACAATTTATTCAATTATTAATTTATTCTTTTGTTATTCTTTTACTTATCATTACTCTATGGCCACTCTTAATTGATAAAAATCTTTCGTAACAAATGGTATTGTTAACTCAACAGAAAAAGGGAGTTAAAATGAATCAAACTACTTTTATAATCACACACCAAATCCTCTCAACAAATTGGTGCCTCAAAAGGAGACTCTTTGGAACCTCTTAAATCGTTTCAACAAAATGGCGTCGTTGCTCAGAAATTCCTAGAAAATGGAAACTCATACTTAAATATTTTTATCAATAGTAATTGTAAATACAATTTTCTTTTCTCTTTATATAACTTTATTTTGTTCTTTTGTACATCTTTAATTTATTTTTCTGTCTTTTACATTTAAAAATAAATAAACAAAAAAAGTAAAAAGTTTTGAACTAGTGGAGTGAAAACCCACTAGTTAAGAAACGTTTATTGTTGTTAAAAAAATTTTAGATGGTGTGGAGGGACCCCTCATCAAACTTTTCAAAAGAACAACATGAAAGGATGTTGAATGAGCAAGGATTAGTGCATGGACTTACAAAAATAAAGAAGAAAACCGAAATCCAAAAAGGGAAGCTACTTTAATCATTAAATGTTAAGTATTCACCACCACTTTTTATGAACATATTTTATTTTGTGATACTTTAACAAACATCTTAATAAACATGCCTTAATTGATGATTTTTTAAGTTGTGAAATAAATTTTTAAACTAAGAGCATCCATGCTAAATTTGTGACAAAAATTAATTTTTTCACACTTGAGAACTCCTAAAAAGTGTTGTTATTTGGTTTACTAAGTTGTTGTTCAGTTTAATTACCATTTAACCAAATCAATGCATGAAATTCTGTCTGGACTTCCATTTTATCAATGGACTTGAAACATGCTAAAAACAATTTGTGTTTCTAAACTTCATTTTCAAGAAAATACTTGTTGTTTGATTTGAATTTTTGTTAATCAAAATTTTATTCAAGACCATAATGTTTTAGAATTTAGAGATTCTTGTAAATTGTTAGACTAATCTCAAAGACAAAGAAAATGAAAAGTTCTAATGATTTACAGGAAAACAAGTCCAAAAACACCAAACAAAGAAAATTAGGAGTTAGTTCCAAAATGCACTACTATCTTGGAATGAAAATACAACTAAAGGAGAATGAAATTATGAGTTCTTCTAATATGGTTGAATAGTTAGATTTTTTTAATTTTCCATATTTTTCAAAATGTTACACAAATTTTCTTAAAATATTATTTGATTTGAGGACAATTCAAGCATTTAAGTTGGGGGGAATGCATATAATATTTTGAAATAAATTTATTTTTGTTTCCTTTTTAGATTTTTCGTGTGTGTTTACTTGTTTATTTTTTTTAGTGTATGTTTAAAATTTTGGTTGTGTGTTTACTTGCTTATTAGTCTAATTTATATGATTACTTAGTTTCTTTTTTATTTATTTAAAAAGTGAAATTGTTGAAAATAAACTTAGTATATAACACTAACTTGGCTTAAACAATTTTAAAACAAGCTAATTAACTTTATGAATCAACAAGATTTTTGTGAGCAACATGAGATGAAAATCTGAAATGTTTTGTGACAAATTCCTAAGGCCATCACTTTGATAAAATGCGAACTTTTTGAAAAATCAATTATCATGAATTTGTGAAAATGTTTGAAAATCAAAGAGTTGGACATAAACCAGCCATGTGGGGAAGTGTAAGCCAAAGACATACATAATGTGAAAAATAACATATAATACTTGTTGTCTTTGCATAATAGATTTTGTTTGATTCTTTGTTTACTTGATTGTACAAAATTGATAGGAAATGATCAAGGCAAGTTCTTTCAAATAGAATGTGCCACTTGATAAAAAATGACCAACTAAAAATAGGAACATCCTTTGATAACCCCTTTGAGCCTTAAAAAATATATTTATTTTTTCAAAAATAACCCTTGAGCATAATGTGGAAAAACAAAATGAAGTCTCTTATACTTTTCTTAAGTAAAAAGAGAGCACTTTTAAAAAAGAAGGGTGATTAAAAAAATTAAGTTGGGGGGAGTGGTTCACCGTGTAACAAAAAGCTCAAAAGAAAAAAAGTCCCAATCTCTTTACAAATCAAAAAGTAAAGAAAAGTTCCAAAATAAACGAGAGTAAAAAGAGATTGATAAAAATCAAGAAAAGTTACACAAAAAGGTCAAGAAAAGAATGATGAAAGAAAGAAAAAGAAGAAAGGTGAAAAAGTTGAAAAGAGACATGAATATAAAATAAAAATCATTTTTTGTTCCCTTTTATTTAACTTTGAAAGTATCTTTTGAATATCTTGAAAACCCAATTTTATTTGATAGCCAGGCATCATTACAACCTAAGGAAGACATTAGTGATCCTTAAAGAATTGTGTAATAAAAGTAAGCGTTGAGATGAAAAACAAGATTAAATTCTTCTAAACCAATTAAGTTATTTTGTAAGGAAACACTTACCCCAATTTGTTGTATTCTTGAACCGTGTGTGAAAATCCATCTCTTTGATTGATAACCTTTTTATAAGTGGAGTGCTAACTGATTTTTTTGAAAAGTTGCACACATTCTTGGTTTGAAGTATTATGAGGAAAGGTCATATAATCATAAACACGTCTCATGGAACATAAAAGAATCATGCATAGTATTGATCTTGTACAAGTTGAATTTGTTTAAAGCCAAGTAGTAGTTGTTTTACCTTTGTTTGGGGACAAACAAAGTTGTAAGTTGGGTGGAGTTGATAAGTGCCAAAATGTACTACTTTTCTATCACTTTTTATGGCACTTATATTTATTAATCATATTACAGACCAAACTTATAACACACTTTTTAGATAAATTTTGTGTGTTTAAATAATATATTTTTTATCACCTCTTGTCCATGTTGTCTCTGAATTTTGTAGGAAAAATTATTAAAAAGAATTACTTCAAAGATAGCCAAGAATTCAAGCCAAAAGCACAAAAAGAATTGATCGAAACAAATAAGCCAAGCATGACATGCTATGTGCTTAGCTTAAAAGATTACTTCGGCTTGAAAAAACTTAGCTTACCTCTCCTTTCAGTACTCCAAGCTAGGTGTTCCAAAGAACTTACATAGCTTAAAGCTTACCTTGCATTGAAGAAATCATGATAGGCATGCCAAGCAACCAACCAAGCTTAATTCAAGAACATGGAAAAAAGGTAGCTTCGACTTGAAGAATGGTAGGTTACCTTCTTTTGATGAAATATGGGCAACTAGGTATGAGTCAGGTGTCTGCTTAGCACCTGGCCATCCAGCAAGCTTCACCAGGAAGAAATACCAGGCCAAGACAAAGCAACTAGTCATGCCTTAACATGAAGACCAAGCATATGACTTCATGCATGACACAAACAATGACAAGCCAAGTAGGAGGTGTCACTTTGCATGGAGCCTAGCCCACAATAGGCTAGCCAACTAGAGTGGCAGCTACTGACCTAGCATCCTTGGCACATGGGCAAACTGCCCCAAGCAGCACTAAGGTAGGCGCTGTGCGCACCAGAAGTTTCCTATAGAAGGAACACCACTCAACACACTTTTCATCCATTGAAACACATTGTAAATTCTCATTTTCGGTTTCTCTCTTGTTTAGGCATTCTTTTTAGTTTTATTTCATACAAAATTCAGAGGAAATGGAGTTTGCAAATGATGTACAAAAACATGATTTTGTAATTTCTTTTACTCTCTTGTATATTCTTCTTCATTTATACAAGTTATTAATTTGCGTATATTGATTCTTTAAGAAGTTCCTAATGTGGTTTTAGCTTGATCACCTAAAACTTGATTTCAAGATCCAAAATACTTCTTCTTAAAGTGTTGACAAATGAACTAAAAAGTAGAACATACACCTTAGTGTAGTTGCCACAATAGCATCTATTTAAGCAACTTGCATTCAAGGCTAATCAATATTAATGAATCCCAACTAGGGTGTGACAACCTACTTCGACAATAGTTAACTATTGATTAGTGTATTATACAAGGTTTGATATTTTTCAGGCTGAGACACAAGGGGGAAAGTTAAGAACCTGGTGTATGATTTAACTAAGGTTTAACACATAACTTGCATAAAATATAATGTTGATATTGTTCAAGAAATTATTGCATCATTCTAATCATATTCTCCTATTGAATTTGTAAACATTTAGTTTCTTTACTTTTCATGATTTTAACTTCTTAAAATCACAGAAGACAACCTTATTTGTCATACTCTTACTTTTTATAAATGATGCAAAGTATGATGGTATTTTTGTTAGGCAATTATATGTGGTTCGACATAACCCTATACTATACTACAATTGAATCTTGATAAAGATTTAAGAGTAAATATAGTATATAGTTACTTTACAAATTTTGTTTGTTGAAATTGAAATGCAATTACATAAGTACAATACAATCCATGGATTGAAACTATTTAAGGAATAGTTTAATTCAAGAGTACCGTGTAACATATTATTAATATGTAACATATTAAGCTACTAACAATTTGTTTATTGCAATTTATTCTTTTATTATTATCACTCTAACTCCACTCTTAATTGATACCAATGTTAGGTAGTAGTGGCTAAAATACACCTAAAAGGGGGGGTTGAATAGGTGTAGGTGGTCAGCGTATCCGCTTCTTGAAAACAACAATTAATGCTGAAATAACCTCAGATTAATCGATTAACAGAGTAGAAATAATCGATTAACGCAATCAACTTAATCGATTAAAATATCTCAGATTACACAAACAGATTCGGTTTCTTGCACGACAATCAACCGAGATTGAAACGAATATACAGAGCTAACAGATATATCAGAGTTACAACAGTATAGTATAGAAACATAATATTGCAATTAAAACAACTATACAAAGTAATCGATTAAAGCA
>NW_017716765.1:0-216 GCF_001865875.1 Lupinus angustifolius
GTTATGGCTTAAGTTCTGAAAATGCAGTTTATAAAAAATCACTTCTGCAGCCTATTTAATCGATTAAAACCTTGGTTAATCGATTAACGTGTTACAAAATTGTAACTGATTATGTTTTTCCAAGTTTTCTGTTTCAACGGCTATTCAAAAACTTATGTTAATCGATTAAAACATACCTTAATCGATTAACTGCATATTTCCAAGTGTAATTTCAAA
>NW_017716766.1:0-1484 GCF_001865875.1 Lupinus angustifolius
GAATTAGCTTGAAGATTGTATTGGCAATGATTGATATGATGCGCTAATATTTCGGAAGCAATTATTTCGATCAACCTCAACAATCAAACAACAACAAAACAACCTTTCTCTCCCTTTTGACATTATCAAAAAGATAACCCAGGTCAAAAGTAGGCAGAGATATGTAGTTAAACATAAAACGAAGTTAATGAATTAATTTGGGATTTAACTATTAACCTGTTTTATTTTCGGTGGCTTGAACAAATGCGCTTGTTTAGACAATAAAATAACTAATAGGTAAAGAGAACAACATACACGATTTAACATATCAACTAGCAATTAGCCTAATAAGCAATGTAGTGCAATACTAACTAGCTTAATTTATGCACCATAAAATCTCATATGATCAAGAACCATTCACATAACCAAATAAGCTATTTTGACATAATTAAACACAAAAATAAGAACATAGCATAAAGAGTAAAAATATTCAGCAACCATACAAACCATAAAATGTCAAACAGAGACAGAAAAAGGCACAAGTAAGTCTTGAAACAGTAACAACAACTGAGTCCATAAAGTGCAATAAAGAAGAAATAAACCTAAGGGTAAGATATCCTAGGTCTAAAGTCTTCTAAGCTATGGTTGAGGTGGAGGAAGATCAAACTCATCATCAGGAATAGCAATACTCTGGTCACCCCTGATTAGCATAGACAACTTCTGAAATTCAGAACAAAACAGTGCATTCTGAGCTTCAGCTGTAGATCGGATGAAGGCATTCTGAGCTTCGGCTGTTGATTGAATCAGATTCCTCACAGATTGATATTGGGTGTCTGTATAAGCAGTTTGACGCTCTTCATACTGTTCCATACCTGCAAAGTATGAGTCCTTCAACCCTTGAAAGTGAAGATCCATACGGTTGTTGAGCCTTTGCTCCATAGCCTCACTCTGAGCCATACCAAAAACAAAATCCTCTGATGCTTCCCTAGAGGGCTCCCCTGATTTATAGCATTCTGATCACCTATGTCACCCTGATCATCATCACTGGACAGCTCCAGATCAATAGTAGTGTAGTCCTCTTGGCATTGCCAAGTAGTGTCGTACTTGTATATACCCATTTTATGAATCAGACTCTCACCAACCAGATGATCCTTATGAGTATACTCAACATTAATGGTGTCAGAAACATCAATATGCAAATAATCCACAACCCGTGAAATGAAGATATTGTAGGGAAACAGTTGTGACTGAGACAGAGACACATTGTTCATAATCTTCAATATTTCCTCAGGCCAGTTAATCATCACATTATTCTTAACAGCGTGCATGAAACGCAAATCATTCACAGTAGACTATGCATGATTTATGTTCCTCTTCACCAGAATATAAGCAATGATATAATGCAGCAACCTGTTCTCAACAGATAAAGACCCAGTCTTGGTCAGTTGACCCTGAATATACAAATGAGGTCCTCTAAGAAATGACTTATACACCTCAGGAGGATC
>NW_017716767.1:0-2257 GCF_001865875.1 Lupinus angustifolius
ATCCACCGACATTCATAAACAGTTCATCACTAATCTCAAACAATTTACCAGAAATCATAGACCAGTATTTACCATCCTTATATCTGAAATTTGCATAAAATTCCATAACTAGAGCAGGGTAAACTTGTCCCTTTAATTCCATAAATTTAACGGCTCCCTGAGCCTCCATATCATGCGGAAAACTAAAATTTTGTTCCGCCATCCAGGTTAGATCGACATACCTTACATAAGTGGGTTTGTGTCCTTGGAACTTTGCCAAACGGGTCTCTTGCAAAATGAGCGAGTAAAATGGGTCACCACGGTCCCGAGTGGAGGATGAGCCAGCTTCCAGTCTTCGTCCACGATTGGCAGGAGTTTTGAACCTTTTTGCGCGACCTTGCTCCATTTTAATGCAGAACCTGAATTAATGTTGGACCGAGCAGAAAAGGAGTGGGCAAACCTAACCTAGGGTTTTGATTTGGGGAAAATGGGATCGTAATGGAATATGGATGAAATTTGAGATTTCTAGGGGGTTTATCTAGCTTAGTGCACTTGGGTCAGTTGAGTTACAATTTCAGAGACTCAAAAGCAAGAGGAAATGGAGAAAAGTGCCGAAAAAGCGTGAAACCGAGGTGTTGTCAGCACTTAAACTGCTGGTTTTAATCGATTAACGGGCATGATTAATCGATTAAAATCATGTAAAACTTGATTTTTCATAAACTGATGCCCAGGTAATCGATTAACAGTAAGTGTTTAATAGATTAAACACGGTAAAAAATGGTTTGTAGCTAGCAGTACAGTTTCAACTCTGTAGGACTTATGCATGCATTTTAACGGATTAATCTAAACATTTGTAATCACGGAAAGAAGTTATCATGAGATATCATTTTGCATTTCAACAAATTTCATTTAAATCAAGAGACTAATAAACATATAGAGGCAAGACATAAACCAAACATCTAAACAGTTTTAATCAAGATATTGTTCCTCAAGAATTTCAAGTTCTCTCCTTATAACATAGAAGGTATCCTATGGAAGGGGCTTGGAGAAAATATGTCCTAACTGTTTAGAGGTTTCAACAAATTCAAGAACGCAGTCACCTTTTTGTACATGATCACGTAAGAAATGATGTCTAATTTCTATATGCTTGGTTCTAGAATGCAAAACGGGATTCTTGGATAGGTTTATGGCACTTGTATTATCGCATTTAATGGGGATCTTTTCTAGTTTAAGACCAAAGTCCTTAAGTTGCTGCTTCATCCAAAGGATTTGAGCGCAACACACACCGGTCGCAATATATTCCACTTCGGCGGTGGACAAAGCAACACAGGCTTGCTTTTTACTGTGCCATGCAACTAATGAACTGCCCAACAAGTGACAAGTACCACTAGTGCTTTTCCGATCCAATTTACATCCGGCGAAATCGGAATCGGAATATCCCACCAAGGATAGTGAGGCATCCCGAGGATACCATAATCCCATGTTAGTTGTTCATTTTAAATATCTCATGATTGTTTTAACAGTTATATAGGAGTGGAGGCTTCCTTACATTTATCCATATCAAATTTCTTAAGTAGCTCTTTGCAATATTTTGCCTGATGAATGAATATCCCACTTTCTAGCTGCTTTATTTGAAGCCTCAGAAAGAATGTGAGTTCTCCCGTCATAGACATTCCGAACTCCCCTTGCATCATCTTAGAAAACTCTCTACAGAGAATATGATTAGTAGATCCAAATATTATGGCATCAACATAGATTTGTACAAGTAATACATGATTTTCTGATTTACGAATAAAAAGCGTTGTGTCAACCAAGCCTCTTTCAAACCCTTTTTCCAAAAGAAAGGTACTTAGTCTATCATATCAAGCTCTAGAAGCTTGCTTAAGACCAAAAAGTGTCTTTTTAAGTTTATAAACATGGTTCGGATATTTAAAATTTTCAAAACCAGGAGGTTGGTCAACATAAACTTCTTCTTGAATGTAACTATTCAAGAAGGCGCTTTTTACGTCCATTTGAAATAATTTGAAATTCATAATAGATGCAAAGGAAAGAAGCATCCTGATGGCCTTTAATCTAGCTATAGGGGCATAGGTTTCGTCATAATCTATACCTTCTTCCTGGTTGTAGCCTTTGGCCACCAAGCGTGCCTTATTTCGAATGATTAAGCCTGATTCATCAAGTTTGTTTCTAAAGACCCATCTGGTACCAATCACGGGATGATCTTTAGGTTTAGGGACCAAGTCCCAAACATTGTTACGTTTGAACTGGTTTAGCTCTT
>NW_017716768.1:0-261 GCF_001865875.1 Lupinus angustifolius
TTACTTTGTTGATTGGGTGAGCTTTCTTGGTTTTCCACATAGCTGGCATATCTGAATGCTCCTTAGATCTGGTCTGACCTTCTTCATTGGTTGCTTTCTCATTATCCACGTCTTTTGAGTATGCTTCCTCTAAAGCACCTGCAACATCATTAGACACGACCTTTCTCTTATCTTTTGGAGAAGATTCGTCAAATTTTACATGGATAGACTCTTCTACTTGCATTAAATATTTATTGAAGACTCTAAAGGCTTTGCTATGCA
>NW_017716769.1:0-218 GCF_001865875.1 Lupinus angustifolius
AACATTTTCAATAAGAGTCTGAGATGAATTACCAATTGTTCCGGTGTCAAGAATCTTTCCCTTGTTGTTGTCTCCGTACGTGACGTATCCTTTACCTTTAAGTGAAAGATCCAGGAAGTTTGATCTGTCACCTGTCATATGTCTCGAACACCCGCTGTCTAGGTACCATTTCTGCCCTTGTGTTTGAAGGCATACCTGCAAAAAGATCACTTGCTTTT
>NW_017716770.1:0-327 GCF_001865875.1 Lupinus angustifolius
AGAATAGATGAGGTCTAATGTTTCATTTTCTAATTTCAATTCATCTAATTCTTTTTGTAGTTTGCTTATTTTTTGTTCATTTTTGAGGATTACCCTTTTTCTATCAACGTTTATCCTAGCCAATTTCTTTAGTTCCTCATGTAACTCGACATACGCCTCATATAAAACATCATAGGGAGGTGAGTCATCAGAAGTGGATGAGGTATCAGAATATACCTCATAATTATCTTCGTGTGTGCCTGAATTCCCATCGTTGTCAGGTTTAGCCATCAAACATAGCTTTGCTGACTCCTCCTCACTAGAGGTGCTTGATGTCGTTTCCTCCTC
>NW_017716771.1:0-943 GCF_001865875.1 Lupinus angustifolius
AGATGAAATGATGAGAAATTAAACATGAAATGCCTCTCAATCCTAAAGCATAGAATTCTCTCTTTTCTAATCTCACAAATGCAATGTCATATAGATGCAGCAATTAACACGAAATATGCTCTAACTCTCTTAAAATCTAACATGCAAGTTATGGCTTAAGTTCTGAAAACGCAGTTTATAAAGAATCACTTATGCAGCCCAGTTAATCGATTAAAACCTTTGTTAATCGATTAACGTGTTACAAAATTGTAATTGATTCTATTTTTCCAAGTTTTCTGTTTCAACAGCTTTTCAAAAACTTATGTTAATCGATTAAAACATACCTTAATCGATTAACTGCTTATTTCCAAGTGTATTTTCAAATTAAAAACTCAAATACGTTATGCACTTAATTTATACATGTTCAACACTAAGTTTATGCCTAGGATGCACAAATTACATGTATTTATATGATGCATGAACATATTATAAATGACATATCTCAAAACTAAAATGATTTAAAGTTTTATGCATATCAGACATGTATTGAGTCACCTAAGCCTTAGACTCAACCTAAACTAATCACTAGTCTAAGTCTAATACCAATCTTGAGACTTAAGCACGTCGATTTGTTGATGATCTTCAAGCTTTTATAAACACAAGTTGTCCTCATCAAAACCAAAACATATAGTGAGAAAGCTTTCCAAAGTGCTCCTCTTGACATGCACACTTTCAATCTCCCCCTTTTTGATGATGACAAAACACTACACCAATTGTTTGATGAATTAGCTTAAAGATTGTATTAGCACTGATTGATATGATGCGCTAATATTTCGGAAGCAATTATTACGATCAACCTGCACAATCAAACAACAACAAAACAACCTTTCTCCCCCTTTTGACATTATCAAAAAGATAACCCAGGTCAAAAGTAGACAGAGATATGTAGTTAAACATAAAACGA
>NW_017716772.1:0-2095 GCF_001865875.1 Lupinus angustifolius
ACTAATTACTAGTCTAAGTCTAATATCAATCTTGAGACTTAAGCACGTTGATTTGTTGATGATCTTCAAGCTCTTATAAACACAAGTTGTCCTCATCAAAACCAAACACATAGTGAGAAAGCTTTCCAAAGTGCTCCTCTTGACATGCGCACTTTCAACCAACCTTTCATAAGAAATGGTACGGTTAACTAAACCCGAAAAGGGAATTAAAATGAATCAAACTTATCTTATAATCACACACCAAATTCTCTCAACAAATTGGCGCCTCAAAATGAGACTCTTTGTTGAGGGGACCTCTTAAATCGTTTCAACAGTGTAAAATTAAAAGTGTAGGTAAAGAAAGAAAGTGACACAATTGATTTATCCTAGTTCGATTGCCAACCACTACAATCTACATCATGTCCTCCCCATCTGATCTAGGATATTTGCTTCTACTAAGAAAAAATCGAATGTCTTTACAAGCACTTATTCCACCAAGAAACTCTTGGACCTAGCTTCTAATGGCTAGCACAACACTTCTTCTTGGACTTCGCCTCTAGCCTAGGATTTCTCCCTGAATTCAGCTCTTCTTCCATGGTGATTCCCCGCACCCCAAGAGACAAATTTACTTCTCGATCGGTAAATGTGTACAAAATTATTTGCGCCTATGATATGCTAATCATACTCTAAATTCAAAACCAATAACCCTTTGATGAATCTTACAATCTCATTGTATGAAAATGAAATAATTATGAGATTGATAAGTGCCAAACATACCTAAATTTCATACACTTTTATGGCACTTATCTTAAGCCTAATTGAGAAAAACCAACTTAAAACTATACTTTTTGGATAAAATATCACAATCTTGTATATTTGAGTTTATATTTCTTTTTTATGTGCTTTGTAGGATTTAGAAAGAAAAAGAAAAGAGAATAAAGACTCATGGTCAATTAGAAAAGGAAGTAAAACTCAAGGTGCTCAAGCAGGCAGCCCAGCCTGGACCAAGATTTGCTCAGCTAACTTGGACACCAGCCTGACCTGGACACCAACCTGGCACAGACCAAGCTGCTCAAGCAAGCAGCTGAGCGAGCCTGCTTGACCGCTCAACATAGCACCAGACAAAGCCTGACATGGTCAGAACACAAGCTTGGCACAGTCAGACACAAGCCTTGCAAACGCCCAAGCTGCTCAAGCAACAGCTCAGCGGTATCACATGTATGCTCTGCGGTGAACCAGACACCTGACCAGATCAGCAAGCACCAAGCCACGTCTCAGTCAGCATGGTCAAAGCTGCTCAACAAGCAGCTTAGCGGTGCCACATGTGTGCTCAGCGGTGTGCACCCAGACTTGACTTGGCCATCAAGAAAACCATGAAGTTACCAATGACATCACTTCAAGTAGCCCACCATAGGCTTTTCAGAGTAGCTCACCATAGCTAGTCCCACAGCTCACAATTAGCTTTGGTGAGTCAAGCTTGAGGAGGTGATAAAGCTGCTTGACCAAGTGACCAAACTCATGCTGAAGGGTTTGGTCAACTGCTGAGCGGTGCAAACAAGTAGCTCAGCGGCTCTAGGAAAAATTCTATAAATAGGAGGCATTTCATTTGAACAAAGGGACTTCACAACATCATATCTCATATCCTCTTGCCTTAAAAATCTTCTTCCTAGAAACACAATTCTCTCTTCTTGTTCTTAGTTCTTAGAAGTTCTTTTTAAGTAAGTTTTTGTAATTTTAGTTTATAACTCAAGAAGAGAAAGGAGAAGGCAAATGAGATGCAAAAATCAATTTTGTAATCTCATTTGGAGCTCAAAGCATCCAATCCTTTGATGGATGGCTCATGCTCCTAACAAATTCATTTGGATGTTGTTTATTTATTTTTACTTCTTCTTTTATTCTAAATTTGAATTTTAATCATTCAAGTTGGTGCATTGGTTAATTTTATTTGTTTGAGAAGTTCTTAATGCTCTTTTTAGATTGATCACCTAAAACCCGATTTCAAGTTATAAAAATTACTTGTCTCAAACACTTAACAAATAAACTAAGAAGTAGTTGTACTACTTAGTTTATTTGCCAAGTTAAGCATGCTTTTCTTAAGATCTTATATTCATTACTA
>NW_017716773.1:0-362 GCF_001865875.1 Lupinus angustifolius
AATATTGTTTAGTAATAAATATAAGTGATTATTATTCTAACATTTTAGGACATACATTAAAGGAGGATTTTAGAACTTGGTGTTTGGAGTTAATCAAAGTAAAACATAAGAACTTGTCTAAGTAGTTCAAATTCATAAGAAGTTGAGAAATATTTTCTTCATTCAAAATGATCTTGTTTCCTCAAGAATTTGTTTATATTCTTGTTAATTGTTTATATGCAATTCAACTCAAATCAAAACCAAAATATGTTTACTCATTATTTGTGCATTGACATATTCATATGATTCATTCTATTAGGCAATTCCTTGTGGTTCGACATAACCCTATACTATACTACAATTCAATTTTGAAAGAGGTGTAA
>NW_017716774.1:0-18708 GCF_001865875.1 Lupinus angustifolius
TTCCTTAAGGAAGAAGTTTGGTTTGTTAATAAAAGGAACTTGAAAGGGAGTAAATAAATAAAGGTCACTTAAATTTATTATTCTTTTGTTATTTATTTATTTCTAACAACTAACTATTCATCACTTTTATATATTAGAATACCATTAAATCGGTGTTGGAATTTATTCCACAAAACCGAGATGGTATTCAAAGGTACTTAATAATTATGTAATAGGGGATTGCTTCGATACCATTGTACCGGCGTTAGAATTTATTCTAACAAAGCCGAGATGGGGCAAAGAAGGAATAACTTATACACATGATTATTAGAAGTAACTTGTAACTGGAATATTCTTGAAACCATTATACCGGCGTTGGAATTTATTTCAACAAAGCCGAGATGGCGAACAAAGAGTAAAACTGAGTTCACTTACTTAACAAAATAAAAAGGAAACACACCGAACATAGAGATATTCCGCTGTCAACAAATTGGCCTTGCTGTCGAGGACAATTTGTTGAGAGGGGAAAAACGTCTAATCTCTCCTTCAAAATATCTTTCAACAGAGATGCAAAGGAAAATCTTTGAAAACGATGAATACTTGAAATTTCAGAAAAACTCTCTTGAAATTCCATACTATATTATTTTGTATCAATATTGTATCTTGTTCTTTTGCCCATGGAAAAGGGTAGTTAGATTACCATTCAGTTTAAATTTTGTTGTTGTTGTATTAATCAATTATATGAACAATTAATCGATTAACGTTTGTTAAAACATCCAAGATTCCAAAACTGATATTGATTTAATCGATTAACCATGCTCTTAATCCATTAACGGGTTTCCCATCTTCGAAGACTTAATCGATTAAATATTGTCTTAATCGATTAAATGTTTTATGAAAATACTTAGTTAATATTTCATGAACCTCAAACATGATTAACTAATGCAAGATGCATGGTTTTGAAATTATATAAGTTCAACTCATTTTAATGCATCAAAATCATGTATGTATGCCAATGCACCTAAATCATGTCTGAATAAAAATCTCATATGCATTATGTTCATGACTCTAATATGTGAGATTTATCATTAGGTTCACCCAACAAAGACTCTACCCATTTAAAGCATTTTACAACCTAAAGAAATAACAATTTACACTTTAGCTTTGTTGATCCTCTTGAAGCTTGAACTTGAGCCTTCATGTTCTTGTAGTTGATTTTTCCTTGTCTATAATCTCTAAGCTTTGTCTTCGTCAAAATCATGTCATCGCATACTTGCATTCACAATCTCCCCCTTTTGATGATGATATACAAATCTTGCATATTTCTTGGATGACAATCAACTTGTTTTGAGATTTGCTTTGAGCTTGAAAATTATCTCCCCCTCACATTGTGCATTTGATAATTTTGTATTTGTCGAAGCTTCAAATGCAACGAATCTAGAAAACATAGAAACAAACCTTTCTCCCCCTTTTGGCTTGATCAAAAAGCAATGTTACAAATAAAAATGAGCCAAAAGTGAAGAGATAATTGAATTGTTTTCTGGTCTTAATCGATAATACATGGCTTTAATTGATTAAGCATGTTCAGAATAATAGAATTGTGATAAATACAAAATATGTCATAAATTCATACATTTCATACATTGAAACATGAACAAAACTCAATACAACAAAGATAACATATGCCAAACACCAATGTAAAAACAAAATTTAAAATACGTAGTCATAAAGTACACAAAACAACAATGGCAAACAAGACACAAACCCTACAACTAACCCAACTAGGACTGCTTGTTATCGCCCTAACTAGACTAACTAGTAGGAGGTGGTTGAGAAAAGTTGCCAAAGGTTGAGAAACGAAAGTTAAGATGAACGAATTGGGCCTTGGTTGACGATTCTTGTCTATGAAACTCAACTATGAGCCTATCTTGCATTGCTTGCTTTCTATTATCAATGCGCTTGTTAAGGTATTGTGCCATAGTATCCAAAAGATCTAAACCAAAAGATGGCTATTGAGGAGGCATGTTAGGAGCCTTATCTGTTTGTGGTGCTTAGTTTGTCTCAGATGGATTATGCATCCTCTTCCTCATTAGAAATCTCAACAATTGTCTGATAGTCTTCCTCATACATCCACACTCCACCATATTTGTAAATAATCAACTTGTCGATCAGACTATCATCAATAAGATGCTCTATGGGATTTACTATAATTACCTCCTTGTTGCAAGTGTCAATCCTAACATGATCTATCACACATGAGAGAAAGATCCCATAAGCTTGCAATCTTGATGAAGATGAAGCAATTCCAAGCATCACTTTAAGAATCTTTAAAGGCCAATTGATCATGATTCCTTCCTTAACATCATACATAAGCTTCTAATCATTACCATATGGTTGAGCATGGTTTGTGTTTCACTGAACCAATATGTAGGAAATGAGATAGTAAAGAAGCCTATTCTGAACTATCATGGACCCAACCTTTGTTAGCTCTCCTTGAACATAGTGATGTGGTCATCTAAGGCAAGACTTATACATCTCAGTGGAGTCATAAGAGCTCAATAACTCATTGTTGCAATCACCTAGAGGAGAGCCATCACTATCCAAGCCTCCAACTTCCAAAAACAGCTCCTCATCCATTATAATCAATCTTGCTTTAACAAAACAAACATACTTCCCATCCTTATATTGGAAATTACTGTAAAATTACCAAACTAGAGAAGGAAAATATTACCAAGAAGTTCTAGAAAAGTGTTGGACCCTTGTATTGAGATTGCAAGTATGCACCATTACAATATTTGGATGAAGACAAGGGTAAAAGGCAATGTTAAATACAAGGACAACTCATTAAACAACAAAGCCAAGGCTCAAGTTCAATCAAGAAGACTTAGGTTTAATTTTTACATTTCTAGATTCTGAATATGATTGATTGGGTAGAATCTAGGCTAGGTAAACCTTGAATAGAAGTCTCACAAACCTGAAAGTGAATCAACTTAAAATGAGACTTGCATATGTTCATAAATGATTAACATGCTCAAACATTTACATATGGTAGCATGATTTCGGTGAATAGAACTTGGTTTATAACTTACATCTTTCAAAATCAAGCATCATACATATATACATCATGTAGAAGGTTCACCATGCATCAAAGAAAATATTTTTCAACATAGTTAATCGATTACAACTTGTATTAGTTGATTAAATCAACATGGGAACCCGTTAATCGATTAATAAATGAGTTAATTGATTAAGTGGAGTTACAGTAGCTACAATCTTGGATTTCGTGGGCTCGAAAATTGATTAAAAAGTGTGTTAATGGATTAAGTCCAACATAAAATAGTTTTGTATAAAAGCTGATCTTTTTCCCGTGTGCCCATAACATCTTGGAAAAAAAATTAGAACAAATATTTTCATATTCTCTGAGCGAATTTTTTTTAATGTGATGAAAGGTTTTCATTTTCTTTGACACAAAAGTAAAGAGAGAGGATAGCTTCATAGAATTTAACCCTTTGTGCTTGATTGTAGACCATTTTTGCAAACCATGTTACATCACATAATAATCTTGTTTTGGGTATTATGAGATTTCTGGGAAGGGTTTACCTTATGTTCTTAAGTGTAATATTAGCACATTTAGTGTTATATTCTCTAACATGTGTTAGTATCATCTTGTTAGAGAGAATAGGATTGGGAAATCCTAGCTACGGTTAGGTGGTGTATTCACATGTGCAAGAGTCTTGGTAGGGAGTTGAGGAGTGGTTGGGGCCAAATACCGTTAGACATGGTGTTTATAATCCATTAGTAGTGGGTGTGAAGGTCAAACCATAGGGAACTCTAAGGAAAACAAGGGAGTCTTGTAATGAAATAGTGTTTCTAAATTTTTTTTCCTTTATAGTTAATAAAAATCTCCCAAGATCAGAAGGGAAGGCCTGAATGTAGTTTTCAAGTGGACCCACAACCGAACCAAGATAAAAGATTGTCGTCTTCAATTTTCTCTATCCCTTATCTCTTTACATTTTAGTTTGTCTATAATTTTAATATTTAGATTACTTTTCTTACTGAGTTTATTGCATGCTCTAAATCTTTAATCATATAGGCATAAATTCATTAGGTAAATTCATCAAAAGTTGGGTAGATAATTGTTATCTTTCTACGCAAGAAAATCATTTTCAAGCAAACCAAGATTCAGGTTAATTGATTAAACCTAGAGTCAATCATTTAAGTGCAGTGGATAATAATCGATTAGAGGTTATATTAATCGGCTAAGATGTGATCAAAGTAAGCCATATTCAGTTATTCACACCCCTCTAGGTTACTGTACGCCTTTGTTATCTAACAAGTGGTATCAGAGCTAGTACATTAGTTCCAAATTAACGATTTAGATCATTGATCCAAGGCATTTACACCATGGGCTCTACTAACCCTTTTGGTGGCGATGACTTATCCATCAATCGCCCTCCAATTTTCAGTGGTGAGGGTTATGCCGATTGGAATGTCAAAATGAGAATAGTTATTGAGGCTATCGATATGAATATTTGGAATGTCGTATAAAATGGCCCTCACATTCCACTACACCTAGTGGAAGGTGAAACCAAAAAAAGCAAAAGAGCATATAGACAGACGATGAGATATGAAAAGTAAAACATAATTTGAAAGCGATAAACATCATCATATCTGCACTCTCGTATGATGAGTTCTTTCGGGTTTCACAATGTCGTAGTGCTAAGGAAATGTGAGACACTTTGCAAGTGACTCATGAGGGCACTAGTGAGGTCAATCCTGCTAGATTAAATGCATTAACGCATGAGTACGAATTATTTCGTATGTTTCCTAACAAGTCAATAAGTGATATGCAGAAACAATTCACTCATATTGTAAATCATCTAGTCGCATTAGACAAAAAAATTGCTATAGGTGAATTTACTAATAAAGTGTTGAGGAGTCTTGACAAGGCCCTAAAGTGACAACTATAATTGAGTCCAAGGATCTTGATTTGATGTCACTAGCAACTTCTTTGGCAAATTCCATGAATAGGAAATGGAGTTAGGACGCTTGACTTCACATGAAGAATCAGATACGAGGAAAAATAGCATATTTGTCAAGGCAAGATCATCTAAGTTAAGAGGAGAGATACGACGAAGAAGATTCTGATTCAAATGTTGATGATGAGACCATGGCACTCCTAGTTAGAAAATTCAGTAAATTTATCAATAAGAAAGGAGGACTACAAAGGTTTCAGAAAAAAGAGGTGAAAGACTCAACCAAGAAAGGGAAGAATATCAAAGATCGCTTCACTTGCCATGAATGCGGTAAATCGGGCCACATGAGTTATCAATACTCGAATTACCTTAAGAAGGCTGAGAATTACAAGAAAAATCTTTGAGACTTCAAGTTGGAGAAAGTTTACATAGTGTGGGACGTTCCTGAAGAGGATTCAACCTGTATCACCTCACAAGAGGATGAATTGGAAAAATTCTGCCTAATGGTCAAAAATCATATTTCTTGCGACTTAAGTGAATAAGAAGAGTCAAGCGGGGTACACTCTTCTGAATCTTATTCTAGTTCCAATAATTGTCCTTCTTATGATGTATTATATGGTACATATGTCGAGTTGCATGAAGAATTGAAAAAGTAGCTAGAATTAAGGTAGATAGAAAAAAGAGTGATTTCCATGGATGAAAAGAAAATCAAGGAAATGAAGTTTTTTGTTGATGGATTAAAATTAGAGAATGAAACTATTGATCTCATATATGCTAATTCTCCTTGCAACTGTTCTACTAAAGTAATTGAGACGTCTACTTGTGAAAAGAGCAAAATTTTGGAAAATGAAAATTTGAGCTTAAAACAGAAAATTGAAAACTTCACAAGTAGTAGTCAAAACATGAACAAACAACTTACTGCATCTAGGACAATGAAGTTTAACATGAAACAAGTAGTTTATGCTAACAAGTCACATCATAAATTACCTACTTACTTTTATTGTGGTATACATGGACATACTTCTATTTCTTGTAACATTAGATTGCATGGTTCACCTATTGGTCGATATATGTGGACTCAAAAGGGAAAAGTTTCCAAGGATGCTAACAAGAAGGCACCCAACATAACTTGGGTACATAAACTGGGCAAGTATTTGTATTTTGCAGGAATGCCTAAGAACACATGTACATCATTGTTATTCGGAGAGCAAATGTTCTAGGCACAGGAAGGGTGATATATCAAAGTTCCTAGAACAATCACTCAAGGAGAAAGATCATGTCACCTATGGAGACAACAACCGAGACAAGATATTTGGGATAGGCAAAATCGGAAATGCTTCACAAACAATAATTGACAACATGATTTATGTGAAAGGACTGGAGCAGAACTTGCTAAGCATAAGCCAACTTTGTGACAAAGGTAACAAGACCTGTTTTGATTTTAAGTGTTGCATAATTCAACGTGGCATAGACAATAAAATTAAGTTCATAGGTGATCAAATGAACAACATTTATAAGGTTGATTTAGACAATATCACTTCTCTGTTTGGAGCTGTTTTTTTTTTCAAAAAAAAGGGATATATGGGTTTGGCATATGCGAACAACACATATCCATTTGAAACATTTAGAAAATTTGTCCTCCAAGGACATAGTAATTGGCCTACCAAAGCTGAATTTCAAAACTGAGGATAATTGTGACTCTTGCCAAAGGGACAACTAAGTCAATAATTCTTTTTCATCAAAAATTGTGGTATCCACAACAAGGCCTTTGGATTTGCTCCATATGGAATTGTTTGGACCATCACAGATTATGAGGTTTGGTGGTAATTACTATGCTCTTGCCATCGTGGATGATTTCTCTAGATTCACTTGGACATTGTTTCGGCTTTGAAAAGTGACACTTTTAAATCGTATAAAATTTTCGCCAAGCTTCTTCAAAATCAACTCAACCATAAAATAGTGTGTATTCGAAGCAACCATGATTGCGACCATAAAAGTAACACTTCTCCAAGGACATAGTAAGTTTGAGAACCACCAATTCAATAAGTTTTGAAAGAAACATGACATTCACAATCAATATTCTGCTCCTAGAAATCCTCAACAAAATGGAGTTTTTGAGAGGAAAAATTGAGTTCTTGAGGAGTTGACTAGAACCATGTTAAGTGAAAGCAAGGTGCCTAAATAGTTTTGGGCCGATGCGGTGCATACTACATGCCATGTTATGAATTGAGTCCTATTGAGACCTATACTTTTCAAAAACCCCTATGAACGTTTCAAGGGCCAAAAACCGAATATTTCACATCTTTAGGCTCTTGGATACAAATGCTTCATTCTTAATAGTGGTAAAGATAATTTAAGTAACTTCTATTCAAAAGATGATGCGGTAATATTCTTAGGATACTCTAATCGTAGTAAGGCATATAGAGTCTATAACAAGTATCCTATGACAGTTGAAGAGTCAATACATGCCTGTTTTGATGAGTCTTCTCCAAAAGACAAGAGAAATGTTGTTTCTGATGATGTTTCAAGTGCTCTTGAAGATGCATATACTAAAGATTCGGAATAAAAAAAGTGTGGCAAGATGGTCATGAAGCTTGGCAACATCATTAAGATTTGCCACAGGCTTAGAAAATGAAGAAGGACCACCCCATCTATAAGGTTATAGGTTATATCTCATGGGGAGTGGTAACCCGTAATTCATTATGCAATATTTGTAAATTTTTCAATTTTTTCTCTCAAATTGAGCCATAGATAATAGATGAGGAAAATGAGGATGAACATTTGGGAATAGCTATGCAAGATGAGCTTAATCTATTTGAACGTAATAATGTATGGGACTTGGTCCCTCGACCTAATGGTCATCCTATTGTTGGCACTAAATAGGATTTTCAAAACAAATTAGATGAGTTCAGCTTGATTATAAGAAATAAGGCAAGACTAGTAGCCAAGGATTATAATCAAGAGGAAAGAATTAATTATGACGAAACTTATGCCCCTTGTTGCAAGGTTAGAGGCTATTATGGTGCTTTTACCTTTTTCTTCAATAATGCATTTCAAACTTTATCAAATGGATGTAAAAAAGTGTATTCATGAATGGATACATTCAATACAAAGTCTATGTTGAAAAAGGCACCTTATGGGTTCAAACAAGCTCCACGAGCTTGGTATGATAGACTCACTTCTTTTCACTTAGAAAAATGCCTTGTAAATGGCAAAGTTGACAATACTCTTTTTAAATCAAAATCCGAAAAAAGACATTTTCTTAGTTCAAATTTATGTCGATGATATAATCTTTGGTGAAACTAACGATGTCTTGTGCAAGAACTTTTCCAATTTGATGAAGGGTGAGTTTGAGATGTCCATGATGGGTGAGTTAATATTTTTCCTTAGACTGGAAATCAAGCAAATGAACAATGACATCTTTATTCATCAATCTAAATATTGCAAGGAGCTTTTGAGAAAGTTCGACATGGATAAATCCAAAGAGGCTTCAACTCATATGGCATCATCTTGCTATTTAGACAAGGATGAGAAAGGTAAGGCAGTAGAAGGTAACCAAATATCGAGGTATGATCAACTCTTTATTGTATTTAACTTCAAGCAGCCCAAATATTATGTTTAGCGTTTGCATATGTGCTAGATATCAAGTTTATCCTAGAGAATCACATTTTTCTGCAATTAAACACGTCATGAAATACTTAAAAGGAACCATAAATATGGGACTTTGGTATCCTAGGGATGCCTCACTCACTTTAATAGGTTACTCTAACTCTGACTTTGCTAGCTTCAAATTGGATCAAAAGAGTATTATAGGTACTTGCCACCTATTAGGTAGTTCACTAGCTTCATGATATAGTAAAAGCAAGTGCATATTTCTTTGTCAACCGCCAAAGCGAAGTATATAGACGATGGCGTATGTTGCCTACAAATTCATTGGATGAAGCAATAACTTTTAGACTTTGGTCTAATGCTTGATAAAAATTATGTCAAGTGTGACAATTCTAGCGTTATAAACTTATCAAAGAATCCCATACTGTATTCTAGAACAAAGCATATAGAAATAAGGCATCATTTTCTTAGAGATCATGTGCTTAAGGGTGATCGTGTTATTGAATTTGTAGAAACCTCGAAAAAACTAGCCAATATATTCACCAAGTCCCTTCCCAAGGACACATTCTTTGTCCTACGCAGAGAACTTGGCATACTTGATGTATCATATTAAAATAGCTTGTATTAGGTTTTTATACAATCCTAATGACTTTCTTTTGTGATCTTGTTATATGCCTTTATGACTTTTTGCTTGAATGCATGTTTCTTGTGCTTACTTGGATTCATGTTGTTTGATTTGTATTTTAGTGTGTTCTAAGTCTTTAGGATAGGTTATTTCTAGTTATGTCGTAGACAGCCTTAGAAAAAAATCTGAATTGTAGTAAATCTATGAAATTACTGCATTTAATTGATTATTCTGTTCTTTAATCGATTACTAGGGACTTTTTAGTGTTTTTAATCGATTATCTGGTGATTAATTGATTACATGGGCACTTTTTTTTAAAATTAAATTGGTTAAATATGGCATTCATCAATTAAATGGAATAATTTTGAGTTATAGGGGCCACCACGGCCAGGCCATGTAAATGAGTTAATTGATTAGCTTAACCATAATCGATTAAACTGGGCAAAAAAGGAGAAAAGGCCAAAACAAAAAAGGAACACAATCTCATGACCTACTCAACTTCTCTAGCTCATTATCTCTTAGGCCCATCCTCATCTATCTATTTCTCTCTGTACATATACTATCTCTATGGCATATATGTCAACTTCCTTAAATAATCATTGCTTAGTTTCACAAGTTTTCCATTTAAAACTACTGTCTCTAGCGTTAATAGTATATGGTGAGGTGTGTTTTACATCTATGGTGGATGATAAGTATATATTATGAATCTTTGCATGATTTAGTTGTAAGAAATTTTGGACCACACATGTAATGCTTAATGTGTTTAGTGTCATTAATTTAATTAGTCAAATTAAAGTGATCTAATTCAAGTAAGGTATATGGATATAGACATAATTGTCAGATAAATTATTGTGTAGATACGGAAAGTCTTATTTCTATTTTTATGATGGGAAAATTTGATAATAAGAAATCAAGTAGCGTCACTCTTCATGGAAGGTATGCACTTCTTATAAATAAGGGGTTATGGTCCCAAGTCATATGCACCAACTAATCCATCAATGGATTTCCTATTCTCCTATCCCATTATTGGAAAGGATAGATTTTAAGTCTTTAAAGGAAATTATGCATAATGACTTGGAAGGCCGAAAGAACCTGCATGTTCTACTATGAACATTTATTTGCATACAAGGATTGTTCCACAATGCTGCAAGAATACATGATGAGACTGAGCAAGGCAGGCAGACAAGCTCGTGAGTCGTACAAGAAGAGTAGTACATTTCATAGTTCTACTTTAATTTCATTCGATAAACATCATAATAAATACAAGATGGTTAAAACTTTCAGGCTGAATTTTAAAAATTGATACGTTGTTCAACTTTTGGTGTTAAGTTTTACATAGTCTCAAAAAAATCAATTTTGTTCGTAAAATCTAACACATAAAGTGTGAAAACTTGTATATAGCCATAATTTTCCCTATCCCCACTGTAGTCTTTTTTACATGAACAAGGCCTCAAATATGTTAAGATCGGCCCCGATTAGACAAATTCCTAATTAAGAAACTAAAGGTTTTACTAAAACAAAATGTGATAAATAAGTTGAAAATCATCAAATAACAAATGTTTTTCATTTTAATGGTAACAAAAACGGATAAATAAGTTTTAAACTTAATTAAAAACTATGAGATTCTTTTTCCTCCCAAGACGATATTATTTTGACCTTTTTAAAAATTAAATTGATTGATTTAATCCCTTTGATCAATTACTGATTTTGTGCATAAAATAAACAAGTCCGACCAATTTATATTGGTTATATATGGTTCTTGGTGGATCGGATGAACAAGTCTAACTGATTAAATGTCTATTATCAGTTAGATTGGTCGGTCCGATTCAAGTTTAATTACACCAGACTCGATGGCTATTAGAAAGATTGGAAATTTTGGCGTGACAACCATTGCTGGAGGGAAGTCATATGTTACAGGCGATAGGGATGGGTCACACAAGGAATATAGTTGAGATACTTTCTCTAATATTCAGCTGCCAAAGTTCAAATGTGGAGGAGTATTTTGGGGGTAAGCATGAACCATTGCAGGAATGATGGTTTGAGTGCTATGCAATTTGTGAATGGATGGAGCGAGACAGCCAGAAGCTTAGACTTAAGATTCTACCATTTTTTCTTGTTAGAACCACATTCAAAGCACAAGACCCACCAAGAATAGAGTTCTTTTGGTTATGTAGCAAACAAAAGTGCAGAGATGAAATGTGTTATGTAGAAGGTATTATCTTATTCATCAATAAGACACATGATTTATACACCATGGAAAAGAAAACTGATGTAGAAAAATAAATTCCTACATGAATAGCATAATGAGTCACATAAGTGCTCTAACATTGTAGGTGAAATATTCCTAACAACCATATTGTCTCTTTATTTTCCTAATGAATACTCCTTATTTCCTAATTAATACTCCTCCTTATTTCCTAATGAATATTCCTAACAAATTCTGAGTCATATTAATCAACACTCCTCCTTGACTATGGAGCTGTAAATTTCAAGCTTTTGTCATGTACTTATTCTCAGAAATGTCAAGATTGAACTTGGTTTTGTAGGTCCATTTGACTCCTTTACCCTTCTTGTCTTTAGGCATCTCTACCAACTTCCATGTCTCATTTTTTTCAATGACCATGAGCTCCTCCTTCGTTGCATATATCAATTTCTGATCAATTCCAGCTTCTTTATATTTTGCAACATCTAATGGTATACTTATAGGTCCTCCAATATTTGTATGTATCAGTTGCAGCTTCTGTGTAGCCTTTCATGTCCTTTTTTGAGGAAAAAGAAGCCTTGTATGCTTCCCATATTGGAAGACAATGCGTGTAGGAGACTTTGTTTCTATTTGTTCTTTGTGTACTGCAAGTTTCTCATCTTTCATCAAATCCAAGACAAAACTTTTGTCTTTCATTTGAACCTTGAACACTTATTTGCCTTATGAATCTTTAATCATACAGTTTTTGTCTTCAAACAAAACCTTATAGCCTTTGCCCATCAACTGAGGAACACTCAACAAATTTTGATTAGTTTCAGGAACATATAAGACATCATGAATTAATTTCAAACTTGTGTAACTTTTATTTTCAATTGTTCCTTTGCCTTTTGTTTCAATATATGCCTCATTTCCAATTCTGACTTTGGAAATAACAGTTTTATCAAGATCTTTGAAGAGCTCTCGATCATAAGTCATGTGGTTTGTACAACCACTATCAATAAGCTAACTTTCTGTAGAATTGTTAGCGTCAAAGCATGATACAACGAACAGTTCTTCTTCTTCTAGTTGATCATCAACAACCTTACCTTCCCCTTATTGTTGTTGAAACTTGCATATTTTTTCCATGTGCCCTAACTGGCCAGACTTATAACATCTTGCATCATGTCTCCACCAACATCTGTTTTGTGGATAATTAGTTTTTTTGTAGTAGGAACAAGGTGGAAAGACGTCATTGTTGCTACTTTGGTTATTGTATTTGTTGTTTGCAGAACCTGCAGTTTTGTAGTTGTTATTTTGCCTCCTTCTTTTGTCATTCCAACCATTGTTGTTTTGTAATTTAGTTTGGAAAGCACTTTCTACTGATCCTTCTTGCCTCATAAGCCTCCTTTGTTCTTGTGCCTATAATGTATTCAACACTTCTGTTAAGGTGATGCTTGACATATCTTTAGACATTTCCAAAGATGAAATTGCAGCTTCATATTTTTTTAGGAAGTGTAACTAGAATCTTTTGAACAATTCTAGAATCAGAAAATTCAGTATGAAGGAGTCTTACATTGTTGGCAATGGCTAGAAGTTTATTAGAGTACTCCTTGATTGTTTCTGAATCTCTCATCCTTTGCATCTCGAATTCTCAGATCAATTCATCACTTGCATCCCTTTAACCCTTCCATCTCCCTCATATTCTTTCTTCAAAAAATTCCAGATTTCACAGGCTGTTTTCAGTTTTATTATTCTGTTAAAAAATGTGGGTGAAACAGCTGCATATAGACATGCTCTTGCTTCAAACTTTCTTTTCTTCATCTCCTTTTCATTTTTTATTTATGCAACAGTTGGATTGTGTGGAAGAGTTGAAATGACATAATCTTGTTCAATGGCATCCTATAGATCATTAGCATCCAAGAAAGCTTCCATTCTAACAGCCCACACATGATAATTCTTTCCCATAAACACTACAACAAACACTACTTCTGAATTCCTGTTGACAATTTTAGGCAATATAAGGTAATAGAGAAAATGTTTCGGTTGTGTTTGGTTTGTGTTTTTTCTCACAGATCCCTCAAGATATAGCTCTAGATACCAATTTGTTGGTTATGTAGCAAAAAAAGTGCAGAGAGGAAATGTGTTATGTAGAAGGCATTATCTTATTCATCAATTAGACACGTGATTTATACATCATGGAAAAGAAAACTAATGCAGAAAAATAAATTCCTACATGAATTGCATAATGAGTCACATAAGCGCTCTAACATTGTAGGTGAAATATTCTTAACAGCCATATTGTCTCTTTATTTCCTAATGAATACTCGTTATTGCCTAATGAATACTCGTTATTGCCTAATGAATACTCCTCCTTATTGCCTACTGAATATTCCTTATTGCCTAATGAATATTCCTAATAGATTCTGAGTCATATTAATCAACAAGTTCCCACACCATGAATATGTTCAAATTAAAGATGTATCGAATATAAGTCATGATGTCGAAGAAAAGATGCATATATAGTACTTTCTTCTCAATCAAGACAAGCTTAATCTGCTTAAGTAAAAGCTACATAAGATTGAGGTGTTGAAGAAGTGCTCTAGTTTTGAAGCACTTACAAATTTTGTGTGGAGCTAGAAGTGATGCCCCAATGATGCACCCTTATGAAGAAATTAAGCTGCTATTTATAGTTGATGGAAGGTCTAGATTTGTGCCACCAATACTAGAGGGGCATTTTGATAATGCTATGGTGTTGACTAATGCAAGGTGTAAAGTAGACGGATAACATATTCATATCTATTTGGATAAAGAGTGATCTTTGTCCATTCATTCCACATTCCCAAGTGTCTCTTGTGTGGGATGGCATCATGGGCTTCCTAAGAAATACGGTAAATGACCTAAAAACCCAACTCTACTCAATTGATGTCAATGTTAACTTTTACGAAAAGTATATATACTTGGACACTACTTTCTAATCATAATTTTTATATGATTCAATTTGGTAAAGTGGTTGTAGTTGTTTAGAAAACTTTTTGCTTTGAAATATTTACTAATCATTAAATAAGAATTTGAGGTTACCACTCGTGTCATATTTTTCTTCCTCTTCGAGTCGAGAAGTTGTTATGGTCATTAGTATTGTCTCTGTTATTTATCAACGTGGGAAGAGGTTAAGTGACCAATGTCGGCTCTTTATCTATTAATTCTCTCTTTTAAAATTATTTAATTTAATAAATAAAATGTTTAATTGGGGAATTTAGCGAGGTTAAGACTAGTATTACATCTTTTGCCCTCCTCAAGCTCAGAAGCGTTGTCGTCATTAGTATTGTCTCTATTATTTATCGTAGTAGGAAGGGGGTAAGTGGCCAATGTTGGCTCATTGTCTATTAATCCCCCTTCGATCAATTTAAATAATATATAAAATTAAACTAAATTACTTAATTAATTGTTAACCCATAACTCTTAGTCTTAATTTCTCAATTATACTTACAAATATATATGAGAAAATGAACTCTTGTCAGATGTAATGTCCCAATTTGCTTCTAGAGAAATAAATGATCTGGGGGGAAACTTTTACTAAATAAGGTTCAAGATAAAAGGTAATTTTCAAAGTAATGTTTTAAATATTTATAATCCTCATAAAAAGTGTAATAAATAAAGTCCAGCAAAATCACTGTCTCCCAAGAAAATATCAAATATTGTCCATTCCAAAATATAACCTACAAAATACTGGGGTGCTATGAAAATGTTAAGGTATCAACATCTTATTCTACAATAGTATAAGAGTACCAACATAATTATACAAAATAATACTAGGAAGACTTCATCAGTTATTAGTAAACAATACTATTTTAAATCTTCTAGAAGCTACTCAGTTGTTCCACCTACAATTCATTTATACATGCAAACAAACAGAAGAGATAAAGGGAGTAACACAATAAATCACGAAAAAGTGACAATATGGATTTATAAATAATGATAACAACATAGTGACACAAACAAATATAATACAATAATTAGACAAATATATGTACCACAGATTACATATGCACAAATGATGAATAATATTTGTGTCATATTCATAAGGATTTAAAATCCACAATTAAATTATCTCTCATGTAATGCTTATGCAATTCAACCAACATATCTTATTATCTCTCATGCAATGCTTATGCAATTCAACCAACATATCTTCATCAAAATTCCCGAAGGCCAATGCCTTTGTGGCAAAGCAACCAGGAGTACATATTTCTTTAACAACGGTAAGTAACAATATCTATTGTTTTCCAGGACTTCTATATGAAGTGCTTACGTCGTAAGGTCAGTCCGTTTCAGTAATCCTCTCTATCGATCATGAAATGCACAAGGGGGTATCATAGACTACTTAGTTTGCATGTAGGACTATTTTGGTTATACAACTTATAAGATTGTACCCTCACTAGACCATCCCACCTAAGCAATCACACAAATCTTCCTGACGAATCATTGTCATTGCTGCCCTATCGAAATCTACAATGATATTTCTATCACAATATCTTTCTATTTTCTCAAACTAAAACTAAAAATGCAATAATGTATGCACACTAACCAAAGTTAGTCCACTAAGAATTTTTATCAATATTTTCTCAATTTAAATTTCCAATAACATCAACTAAGTTAGTGGTCTCAGCCCCAATGCAATTTTTTTATCACGTCATGTCCTCAAGACATAACTTAGTGATCAAAATAAATGGGCAATGCCCCAAATCTTACAACACTTTCAAGTGAGTGATTAGCCATAGGCTCTTAAACAACTGCAAATAATTCTCATTCAAATATGAAATTAATCATGATCACCATGATAAGTCGAACATAGATATTTATTACTAAATATTACAGTCTAATAATAGTATAAAGTCAGATAAGTATACAATCTCTATCAAACATAGTAAATACACAAATATTTTAATATTAATGACTAAAATAATTGAATGAGGAAGTCCATAACAATCAAGACAATTGACTACTCATCAGTCACTTTAATCTAAGGACTCTCCAACTAGTGAGTATCATTGGAGACTCCAATGCTACATTGTAATACCATTATGTCTAACGCTTCTCCCTCACCTGAGTTTACGTAAGCTCCTTTATCTAACAAATAAACTAGTTCTCTCGTCGTCTCCTTCAAAATATTTTCTCATCAACCACAAAGGAGAGAACAAAATAAATTATATTCTACAACTAACAACCAATTTTATATACACTAACAATTTCTATTTCATAACAATCACTTAGTTCAATTCAATTTATAATAGTTTGATCTTATTATCATTAGGTCCCCAAAAATTAACTAACTTCACTTCAACTCATGGCACTATGGGGTATTAATTTCTAATAAGGCAAAATGCCCTTACTGTGTGTGTGAAAAAAATGAGAAAGAGGGTAGTTAAGTATCGTATTGCTCATCTCACCTGGTCAAAAGATAGTAATAATAGAAGTAAAGGGGGTTGTGGTGCTAACAAATTGAAATTAAATGAGTCAAAAAAATAGTAATGGATGAGTGACACAAATAGTAAATTTTAATAAATGAAAGTATGATATTAATATGATTTGCTAAAAAACCTACGTGATTAGCTATGAGAGGGAGAGGGGTTCAAGATTTGCCACATAAAATCTTCTATAAATATTTGATAGATTGGGCAGCACCCACCATTCGGAAAAGAATAAAAGGAAGAAAATTTGAATTTGGAGTCATTAATGTTCAAATCCATCTAAGGATAGTGAGATCAAACAAGAGACACAATTGATATTTTTAAAGCTTTACAAAATAATGGCATCACAATTTATGGTTATTCTTCAAGGGTGGAAAGTGAATTTTCTATCACCTTAAGCCATAGTGAAATATATCAAACAATACATAAACCTTACAATTTGGTTTGCAAAAGAACAACAAAGAAAACACACTGGTTTCCTTGCTTTCTTCCATCTAGTGTCGCAACCAACACTTGCAGGAGTACGAGATCCAGTTATTTTTCTAATTGCTTTAGGGTCATAAATTTACAATTACCATTTAGGTCAAAATACTACTCAGTTTTTTGTTTTAGAAACATTTTTGCAAATTTAACATATTCATCATCCAAGTTATTAAATGCAGTTTGTAATTCAGAAGAATATAGTTGAGTATTATTTACCTCTTCATCATCAGAATGATGAGATGCCATTAAGGAAGCATGTGTTAGTTCTTCATTTTGTTGTTCAGAGGCAGAACTGGTATCATTGTTTTCCCAAACAATGTAGGCTCTCTGTCCAATCGTCATTTCATTCTTCCCTTTGAAGGAATTCTTTTTCAGGTTTGGACAGTCCATCTTCATATGACCAGGCTTGCCACATTCGAAGCATGTGAAATTTTGGTTGGAAGTGGAGGCGTCATTGTTCTTGGTGAATTTCCTCATTTTTCCATTTTTACCACACTGTTCCTTTTAAGGAACTTGCTGAACTTCTTTACAAGAAGACTCATGTCTTCCATCTCTTCCTTCTCAGATTCATCTTTTGATGATTCATATTTGTCTACTTTAGCCTTGAGAGAGACATTCTTCTTTTTCTTTTCTTGGTCTTCATGTTGGCGAAGTTGGCTGAGTTCTAATTCATGTTCCTGCAATTTACCAAACAAAGTAGCCAAAGACATTTTCGATAAACTTTTCTTTTCAGAAATGGTCGTTACCTTGGGTTTACACGTTCTGGTGAGTGATCTTAGAACCTTCAAGTTCAAGTAACTATTTGATAGTACCTTACCAAGTGAAATAAGGTGATTTGTAAGATGAGTAAACCTCTTTTGAAGATCCATACTTTTCTCTCCAGGTTTTATATGAAACATTTTGTGTTCCTGGAAAAGAGTGTTGAGTCTTGATCGTTTTACCTCCTCAGTTCCTTCATGTGTAGTCTCTAGAGTATCCATATTTCTTTGGCAGATTTATAGTTTGATACTCTAAAGAACTCGTCAATGCCAAGTGCTGATATGAGGATGTTCTTTGCTTTGAGATCATATTACACCTTCTTTTTATCTTTATCATTCCATGAAGATTTGGGCTTTACTTCTCTTACGTTGTTGATTATAATGAAGGGATCATATGGTCCTTCTTCAATTGCATTCCATATGTACAAGTCTTGAGATTCTATGAAGATTCTCATTCTCATTTTCCAAAAGTCATAGCATTCTCCAACAAAGCTTGGAGGGCGGTTGATGTTGGAACCTTCTCCTAGGACTGGTCTTGAGGCTATCTTTGATATAGGATCAGATTTGAGAATATCTTACTCAAAAATAGCTCTGGTGCCAATTGTAAGAATGAGATTGCAACTAAAAG
>NW_017716775.1:0-1040 GCF_001865875.1 Lupinus angustifolius
TCTGCAAAATCAAGAGTTAAAGTGCAGCGGAAAATACATGCAGAAATTAAACAAATAAATAATCAAAGAGATAATGGAGGAGAGAATTTACAAGAATTTTTATACTGGTTCACCTTCTTGTCCACCGAAGGCTATGTCCAGTACTCTTGCAATATAAGATATTTCTTCACTAACGATTATGAGTTGCAATTATAATATCTGACCCCGAGATCTCTATGTACCTTACACAGTCACTAATCCTTATTCACTCTTGGAAACACCTTTCCTAGTGATTCTAATCCTCTTTCATATCACACCATTGTCAAATAAAGTATTCTGCAATAATAATGAAGAGTGTACAACAATGGCAGATTGCCTTTACAAGTTTGAAAGTAATATATTTGGCAATACAATCAACTCTTTTGTATACTTAGGAATAATGCTCTTTATAAGTTGGTAAACTTTGAAACACTTTACTTTAAGCAACATCAGAAAAATCAACTTTGAAAGTTTAAAAACTACTTGCCGAAAGTGCAGAAAAATAATTTCAAAATGTGTGTAAGAGCTTTTAAAATTTGTATGAGAGTTGTATGTTTGTGTTGTGAGATTCAATACCTTTAAATAGACTTTCCAATCACCCATAGTGCCTCTATGAAAAGGTAGGAATAGATTGGAGTGAAGACATTTCGTTTGGGGAGAAAACCTTTCATTTTGAAATCTGAAATCTGATTCAACAGCTCTTAGTAAATGATTACAACCAGTGGGTAATCGATTATCCAAAGATTTTGTCCACTGGTAATTTAAATTCTATTTAGAGTAATTGATTACAGCAAGTAGGTAACCGGTTACTCAACTTCACTAAAACTAGTAATCTGTTACTCAAAGACAGTACTGGATTGCTCTAATCAGTTTTAAGTTGGATAACTCTTTTCTCACACACGTAACTGAAAGTGCACATGTCAAGATAGCACTTTGGAAAGTTTTCTCTATGTGTTTAGTTTTGATGAGGACAACTTGTGATTATGAAAGCTTGAAGATCATCAACAAATCAACATGCTTAA
>NW_017716776.1:0-485 GCF_001865875.1 Lupinus angustifolius
AACATGTATAAGTTAAGTGCATAACGTATTTGAGTTTTATAATTTGAAAATACACTTAGAAGTAAGTTGTTAATCGATTAAGGAATGATTTAATCGATTAATATAAGTTTTTGAGAAGTTGTTGAAATTGAAAACTTGAAAAACAGAATCAGTTATGATTTTAAACCGCGTTAATCGATTAACCAAGGTTTTAATCGATTAACTGGGCTGCAGAAATGATTCTTTATAAACTGCATTTTCAGAACTGAAGTCATAACTTGCAAGTTGCATTTTTTAGAGAGTTAGAGCATATTTCGTGTTAAGTGTTGCATCTATATGACATTGCATTTGTGAGATTAGAAAAGAGAGAATTCTATGCTTTAGGATTGAGAGGCATTTCATGTTTAATTTCTCACTATTTCACCTCACATGTTCATGCATTCATTGATGTTTTTGTGAAGATTTTGCATTCTCTAAAAACTGTTTTCAACTAATACATTGTCATG
>NW_017716777.1:0-1274 GCF_001865875.1 Lupinus angustifolius
CAAAAGAGATGTGGGACACTTTACAAGTGACTCACGAAGGCACCAGCGAAGTCAAGCGCGCTAGATTGAATGCACTGACCCACGAGTATGAGTTATTTTGCATGTTACCTAGCGAATCAATCAGTGATATGCAAAAGCTATTTACTCATATTGTGAATCATTTAGTTGCTCTAGATAAATCTTTTGCCAGAGGAGAATTAACTAATAAAGTTTTACGTTGTCTTGACAGGAAATGGCAACCAAAAGTGACTGCAATTGTGGAATCCAAAGACTTGGACTCTATGCCTCTAGCTACATTATTTGGAAAGCTTCAAGAGCACGAAATGGAATTGGGTCGCTTGACTATGCATGAAGATTCGGACCGGAAGAAGAAGAGCATCACATTGAAGGCTACGACCTCCAAAACAAAAGAAGATAAAGATGATGTTGAATCTGACTCCGATCTGGATGATGAAACAATGGGTCTCCTCGTTCAAAAATTCAGTAAATTTATAAAGAGAAAAAGAGGATTCAAGAAGTTTCAAAAGAAAGAAGCGAAGGAATCAACAAACAAAGGCAAGAACACCAAAGATCACTTCACTTGCCACGAGTGCGGAAAAGTAGGACACATGCGATTTTAGTGTCCAACCTATCTGGAAAAGGTTAATTCAGAAAAGAGCACTCCTCAGGTACATCCCACACAATGTAGGCTTTCTTAGATCTGACAACGATGGGAATTCAAGCACACACGAAGATAATCATGAGGTATATTCTGACACCTCATCCACTTCTGATGATTCACCTCCTTATGATGTATTATATGAGGCTTATGTCGAGTTACATGAGGAACTAAAGAAATTGGCTAGGATAAACGTTGATTGAAAAAGGGTAATCCTCATAAATGAACAAAAAAATAAGGAAACTACAAAAAGTGTTAGATGAATTAAAATTAGAGAATGAAACATTAGATCTCATCTACTCTTGTAGCTCATGTAACTGCTCTAAAAATAACTTATATGAAAAACTTGTTTGTGAGACTTGCGAGACTTTGCAAGAAGAGAATTTTAAACTTAAAGAAAAACTCACACGTCTCACAAACAGTCAACAACAATTAGACACTATGCTAAGTGAAACAAGAAATGTTGGTGATCACACAGGACTAGGTTATACTCGCCCTACTAGGAACAAAAGACCATATAGAAAACCTGTAGCTCGTCCTAAAAATAAATATCACAAGCACACACCTACATGTTTTTACTGCGGTGCATATGGTCACACTTCATATTCATGTTACA
>NW_017716778.1:0-1097 GCF_001865875.1 Lupinus angustifolius
ACCCAATATCAATTGGGTACCTGAGAAAAGCAAGTGATCGTTTTGCAGGTATGTCTTCGAACACAAGGACAAAAATGGTACCTAGACAGTGGGTGTTCGAGACATATGACAGGTGACAGATCAAACATCCTGGATCTTTCACTCAAAAATAAAGGATACGTCATGTATGGAGACAACAACAAGGGAAAGATCCTTGGCATCGGAACAATTGGTAACTCATCTCAAACTCTTATTGAAAATGTCCTTTATGTTGAAGGATTAGAACATAATCTCTTGAGCATAAGCCAACTCTACGACAAAGGTAACCGTGTATCTTTCGATTCTGACTGTTGTATTATTTGTGACATCTTATCTAATAATGTTAAATTTGTTGGTCATCGTATAAATAATATTTACATGGTTATTTTGGATGATGTCACTACCTTATTTTTAAAATTCTTTATTTCTAAAGAAGATTGACATCTGGCTTTGGCATAGACACGTTGCACATATCCATGTAAAACATCTAGATAAATTATCATCAAACGAACTACTTGAGGGGCTACCAAAACTAAATTTTAAAACTAAAGAAATTTGTGACACTTGCCAAAAGTGTAAACAAACCAAAAACTCCTTTAAAAAGAAAAATGTGATTTCCACTTCAAGGCCCTTGGAATTACTCCATATGGACTTGTTTGGACCATCACAAATCATGAGTTTTGGTGGTAGCTACTATGCTCTAGTTATTGTTGATGATTTCTCCCGATTCACATGGACATTATTTTTATCTGCAAAAAGCGACGCGTTCAAAACTTTTAAAAATCTTGCCAAGCAAATCCAAAACCAACATAACCTGAAAATAGTATATATATGCAGTGATCACGGGGGAGAATTTGAGAACTTTCAGTTCGATAAATTCTGTTATAACCATGGCATTTTACATCAATTCTCTGCTCCTCGTACTCCACAACAAAATGGAGTTGTTGAGAGGAAAAATCGCGTTTTAGAAGAATTAGCGAGAACCATGCTTAATGAAAGTAACACCCCCAAATACTTCTGGGCAGATGTAGTGCATACTGCATGTTATGTTATAAATCGAGTACTTCTAAGGCCTAATA
>NW_017716779.1:0-2560 GCF_001865875.1 Lupinus angustifolius
CAGAAGGAACTGGAGTGAGCAAGTCAAACAGGTTGTCATAGCCTCTATAATCCATGCTATCAGCACAATTTGGTTCTGCAGAAATCAAGCTCGGTTCAACAACACTTTCATCAGTTTTCCTATAGCTTTGTCTAGGATAAAGTTGGCAGTTTCTTTGTCTGGTAACAGCTCCAAATCTTGTGCAAACAACTCAATTACTGACTTGGTTTTATAAAGCAGCTCCAAATTCAACCTCACTACTCCAAGGCTCCTAAAATTATAGAGGTTACTTGGTTGCCCCCTGCACAAGCAACTGTTAAAATTAATACGGATGGAGCAGCTAGAGGGAGTCCTGGTCCATCTGCAGGTGGTGGTATTTTCAGAAACCATGAGGGGCATACCCTTGCTTGCTTTGCTTGTTTTAATGGCTGCAATGATGCTCTATTTGTGGAGTTATCTGCTGCTATTCTCGCTGTTAGATTTGCTAAGCATAAGGGTTGGTACAATATTTGGTTGGAATGTGACTCAATGATAGTGGTGGACATCTTCAATAACAAAGCAACTCCTCCTTGGAAGCTCCTAAGTAAATGGATTCACTGCAAGAAGCTCCTTTCCTCAATGAATTGGGTAGTCACCCATATTTATAGGGAGGGAAACACATGTGCGGATCAACTTGCAAACTTTGGTCTATCAATCCAAAATATAGAATGGTGGGATCATGCTCCTAGCTTTATATTGGATGAAGTTAATAGGAATTGTTTAACTCTTCCTAACTTTAGATTTGTCTCTTAATTCTCTTCCTTGTTTGTAACTCTTTCATTAATATAATTTCCTAGTGCTTTGGCACTGTTGTCTAAAAAAAAAAAAATTACCCGAGAGATGCTTCATGAAAAACAAAATGCTTAAAATCTTAAATCAGCATTTTAGTTCCTTCCTCAAATTCACTACTTGAAATTATGATAACTCATATCTTTAGTGCCTTCTAACCAAAATCAAATCATAAGTCACTAATTTTTATATTGTAAAGTATTTTAAAATATGGTTGTTGTTACCTTGCTTTTATTATAATTGTAGAGAAATGTGTATGATGCAGCCACATCTGTGATCGCCATGCTATTGTACCGATTCTAAAAAAACCTGTAATACTATGACGAAAGTTAGAGTTGTAGAGTGCATTTTAAAATAGTCACTCATGATATAAAAGTCAAAAGATGGTGTGGCGTTTTTTATTAATATTGAGCAAACACATACCCTATAGCTTTGGTACCAAAATCTTATAAGAAATCCTTATATTTCAGAGCTTTGTTCATACCACATAAAGAAATTATATGTATATCATGTATATAATTTAAAAAAAAGACAGGATGTTGGGAAATATATAATCATTGAAAAAATAACTATACAGAATTAGTGTAACAAGTATGTTAGTTGATACAAAGAAAAACATATTAATCATGTTTAATGAAAAATCAGGGCCCTCACAATATTCAAAATAATCCAAAAATGTATTACCAATATATGGTCAAGGCTAAGAAAAGAATAAGCAATGAGTTAACTTCTGGGGTTACGCTATGTTTGTTATTCTATTATGGTATGAGAGTGTGACTCTCCCGATAGGCCACATAGAGTCAACCCTAGGCGTGAGTGGTGCTTTAAGATAAGTCTCACATCTAAAGAAAATATGGTAAATCCAATATATTAATAAGGTTTAGACAACTCTCAAGCTATCTTTTGGTCGAGTTAGATCCTATAATTATAATAAATACGTTACACCAACAAAGCTAGAATGAGACAATCGTACTTTAAAAAGACCAAGAAAAATGGTAACTCATACAAGAGATGGCCACCTATGATATTTATGACTATTATAATAATATTTTTATTAGTATAAGTATAATATATTTGTATATATTAGTATAAGTCTAAATATATAATAAATATAAGAATTATTTGGATGAATGAAAAATTATGTTCTTCTTTTGGTGCAATAAAAATATAAAGACATGTTTTCGGTTGAGAATACTCACGTGCACGGAACAAAAGCAATGAAGACAGTAATAACTTAATTCAGTATAAAATATTATTACAATAATTTAGCTCAAATTTATTTAATTAAATAAAAACTATGTGAGCCAAATCTTCATACTTTTGGAAGATGGAAATCTTCATACTTGTGGAGGAGGTATATGATTGTGGCGTTTAGAAGGCCCAGATCCAGGATTAGGATGTCCTTTCGGCAACATCCCAAAGGATACTTTAGATAAAGTTTTAATGCCAAAGCTCTGAGGTTTAAGGATAGGTGGTTCTATAGCCGATATCTCATGATATATATTTGATGGGTTTTGTGACACATGCAAAACGTTGCGCTGGATAAATCATTTTCTATCTTCTTCAATTACTAATAATTTCATTAGCTAATAACACAATCAACATATTTATTTTTAAATGACCCCAATAATTTTCCCCATGTTATATGTACAAGCCACCGTTTCTAATTTATGCATAAACATTAATTAAAAGATACAATTTGATTCCCATAATAATTATTTATTCCTATATAAAAGCAATTAATTTAAATACT
>NW_017716780.1:0-1654 GCF_001865875.1 Lupinus angustifolius
TTGCCATAATGAATATGATTTACTATAATAAATAACAATTGACATGTTTTGTAATTGAAAAAAAACAGAGAATTTATTATCTATATATTGAGAGTATAATTTTTTATGTATTATTTTTATTTAAGATTTAATGATATTTAGCATGTGGACCATGAATAAAATACTGATAAAATCAAAAAAAAATTACACTATAAATACATAAATATTAAACTCGGGTAAAAATAAAATCACTCTCCAATATAAAATAAACTGGAGTTTTAAAATCATTAATAGGCAAAATTATTTTCCATTAATTAATTGATAATTAGATTACTAGGTTTCCAAAAATAAATTAGAATAATAATTTATCCCATAAAAACAATTTATCATCACCATATCCATAACATAGTTTTTAGCACATACTAAACGTTGCACTGGATAAATCATTTTCTATCTTCTTTAATTAGTAATATTTTCATTAGTTAATAACACAATCAACCTATTTATTTTTAAAAATATCCTTGATTAAATGACCCCAATAATTTTCCCATGCTATATATACAAGCCATCATTTCTAATTTATGCATAAACATTAATTAAAAGATACAATTTGATTCCCATAATAATTACTTATTCCTATATAAAAGCCATTAATTTAAATACTTATTTTTCTTATCTGCATTTCTAATATCTTCATTTTGTCCTCCTTGAGTCTCCCTCCATTCCACAATGTCTTTTGCTTCCACTTCCAATTCAAACTCTTTATTCAACAATGTAGGAAGAGGTTGAGGATCCTGATTAGGTTTAAGAGTCTCCTTCAATAAGGATACATGAAATATTGGATGTATTTTTGCATGATCAGGCAACTTTAACTTGTATGCCACTTGCCATTAGAGATGGCAAAACATGCAAAGCCTGCAGGCCAGCCGCATGGTCCGTAAAATTTTGCGGGTAGGGCATAGAAATTTTGTCCATTAGCCCTACCCCTTTGCCCATCATGCTTGTAGGCATTTCTATTGGGCAATACGGCGGCCCATGGGCATTACCTAAGAGAGAAAAAATAAGAAAAATTTAAAAAAATATATAATACGATGTGATTTAATGCCTAAACAAATTGTGATATGATTTGTTCAATTTCATATAAAATATCAAATATTTTGTAAAAATAATTCTCTTCAACCACTTTATTTAATTTTACTTTATTTATGACTTTTTTAATTATTATTATTATTTACCAATGCCTGTGGACTGCCGGTTTAAAATGGGCAGGGATTACAACTTTTGTCCATGAAGACAATGCAAGCATGTCCACACCCTCTTAAATTTTAAGGGCATCTGCGGGCCCGTGCAAAACAGGACAGGTGACTCATTTTGCCAATTTTGTTGTTTATCTAGTTTTGCCAAGGATATCAACTTATAGGGCTGAATCTTAAGATAAACTCAATTCCCTTCCTAGAACGCTACATGCCTTTTGTGCTTATCAACATGCTTCTTAAGACTCAAAAGATGCAGTAGCCTTTACATTCTATTTAAAACTATCTTTCTTTAAGAACTCAGTGAGGGGTCCAGCTATTCTCCCAATAAATGGTGACACATACAAAGGATTGCCACCTATGGAGTTTATAACTATTATAATAATATTTTTATTAGTATAAGTATAATATATAATATATTT
>NW_017716781.1:0-288 GCF_001865875.1 Lupinus angustifolius
CCTCATTCTCATCCTCATCCTCATCCTCATCCTCATCCTGATCCTATCCTCCTCCTCTTGCTCATCCTCATCCTCCTTCTCGTCCTTATCCTCATTCTCGTCCTCCACTTATCCTCATCCTGGTCCTCATCCTCTTGCTCAACCTCATCCTCATCCTATCCTCATCCTCATTCTCGTCCTCCTCTTATCTTCATCCTCATCCTCATCCTCTACCTCTTCCACATCCTCTACCTCTTCCACATCCTATCCTTATCCTCATCCTCTTCCTCATCCTATCCTCATTCTCAT
>NW_017716782.1:0-1604 GCF_001865875.1 Lupinus angustifolius
TCATCCTCATTCTCATCCTCATCCTATCATCATCCTCTTCCTCCTCCTCATCCTCGTCCCCATCCTATCCTCATCCTCATCCTCGTCCCCGTCCTATCCTCATCCTCATCCTACGTCCTCATCGTCATCCTATCCTCATGCTCATCCTGCTCCCATCCTCATCCTATCCTCATGCTCATCCTCATCCTATACTCATCCTCATCCTGCTCCCATCCTCATCCTATCCTCATCCCCGTCCTCATCCCCGTCCTCATCCTATCCTCATCCTCATCCTCTTCCACATTCTCATTCTCATCCGCTTCCTATCCTCATCCTCATCCTATCCTATCCTCATCCTCATCCTCATTATCATTCTTATCCTCATCCTCGTTCTCATTCGCATCCTACACTCATCCTCATCCTTATATGACCTCATACTCAACCTCATCCTCGTCCTTCCTCCTCATCCTCATCCTATCCTATCCTCATCCTCATCCTATCCTATCCTCATCCTCATCCTATCCTATCCTCATCCTCATGCTCATTATCATTCTTATCCTCATCCTCGTTCTCATTCGCATCCTACACTCATCCTCATCCTTATATGACCTCATACTCAACCTCATCCTCGTCCTTCCTCCTCATCCTCATCCTATCCTATCCTCATCCTCATGCTCATTATCATTCTTATCCTCATCCTCGTTCTCATTCGCATCCTACACTCATCCTCATCCTTATATGACCTCATACTCAACCTCATCCTCGTCCTTCCTCCTCATCCTCATCCTATCCTATCCTCATCCTCATGCTCATTATCATTCTTATCCTCATCCTCGTTCTCATTCGCATCCTACACTCATCCTCATCCTTATATGACCTCATACTCAACCTCATCCTCGTCCTTCCTCCTCATCCTCATCCTATCCTATCCTCATCCTCATGCTCATTATCATTCTTATCCTCATCCTCGTTCTCATTCGCATCCTACACTCATCCTCATCCTTATATGACCTCATACTCAACCTCATCCTCGTCCTTCCTCCTCATCCTCATCCTATCCTATCCTCATCCTCATGCTCATTATCATTCTTATCCTCATCCTCGTTCTCATTCGCATCCTACACTCATCCTCATCCTTATATGACCTCATACTCAACCTCATCCTCGTCCTTCCTCCTCATCCTCATCCTATCCTATCCTCATCCTCATGCTCATTATCATTCTTATCCTCATCCTCGTTCTCATTCGCATCCTACACTCATCCTCATCCTTATATGACCTCATACTCAACCTCATCCTCGTCCTTCCTCCTCATCCTCATCCTATCCTATCCTCATCCTCATGCTCATTATCATTCTTATCCTCATCCTCGTTCTCATTCGCATCCTACACTCATCCTCATCCTTATATGACCTCATACTCAACCTCATCCTCGTCCTTCCTCCTCATCCTCATCCTATCCTATCCTCATCCTCATGCTCATTATCATTCTTATCCTCATCCTCGTTCTCATTCGCATCCTACACTCATCCTCATCCTTATATGACCTCATACTCAACCTCATCCTCATCCTTCCTCCTCATCCTCATCCTATCCTCATTGTCATTCTCGTCCTCATCCTTTCC
>NW_017716783.1:0-345 GCF_001865875.1 Lupinus angustifolius
GGGGATAAGGATGAGGATTAGGATATGATGAGGATTGGGATAAGGATTAGGGTAGGAAGAGGATGAGGATGAAAATGGGATGAGGATGAGGATAGGATGATAATGAGGAGGAGGATAAGGATAAGGATGAGGATGAGGATAGGATGAGAATTAGGAGGAGGAGGAGGATAGGATGAGGATAATGATGAGGATAGGATGACGGTGAGGATGGTGACGAGGGTTGAATGAGGAAGAGGGAGAGGATGAGGATAGGATGAAGATGAGGATGGGGGTGAGGATGAGGATGAGGAGGAGGATAGGATGAGGGTGAGGACGAAGATGGGATGAGGGTGAGGACGAAGATGG
>NW_017716784.1:0-620 GCF_001865875.1 Lupinus angustifolius
AGCTGCTTTATTTGAAGCCCTAGAAAGAATGTGAGGTCTCCCATCATTGACATTTCGAAATCCCCCTGCATCATCTCAAAAAATTCTTTAAAGAGAATATCATTAGTAGATCCAAATATTATGTCATCAACATAGATTTGAACAAGCAATACATGATTTTCTGATCTACGTATAAAAAGCGTTGTGTCAACCAAGCCTCTTTTGAACCCTTTTTCCAAAAGAAAGGTACTTAGTCTATCATACCAAGCTCTAGGAGCTTGCTTAAGACCATAGAGTGCCTTTTTGAGTTTATAAACATGGTTCGGATACTTAAAATTTTCAAAACCAGGCGGTTGATCAACATAGACTTCTTCTTAAATGCAGCCATTCAAGAAGGCGCTTTTTACGTCTATTTGAAATAATTCGAAATTCATAATAGATGCAAAGGAAAGAAACATTCTGATGGCCTCTAATCTGGCTACAGGGGCATAGGTCTCATCATAGTCGAAACCTTCCTCTTGGTTGTAGCCTTTGTCCACCAAGCGTGCCTTATTTCGAATGATTAAGCCTGATTCATCTAGTTTGTTTCTAAAGACCCATCTGGTACCAATCACAGGATGATCTTTAGGTTTAGGGACCAA
>NW_017716785.1:0-774 GCF_001865875.1 Lupinus angustifolius
CAATCATAGGATGATCTTTAGGTTTAGGGACCAAGTCCCAAACATTGTTATGTTCAAATTGTTTAGCTCTTCTTGCATAGCTATGCCCCAGTGTACATCCTCAATGGCCTCATCAATGGCCTTAGGCTCAATCTGAGATACAAAAGCTACAAAGTTACAAAAGTTTCATAAGGAACTACGGGTTACCACTCCAGACAGCTGGCATATCTGAATGCTCCTCATATTTGGTCTGAACTTCTTCATTGGTTGCTTTCTCATTATCCACGTCCTTTGAGTATGCTTCCTCTAAAGCACTTACAACATCATCAGACACGACCTTTCTGTTCTTTTTCGGAGAAGATTCAGCAAATTGAACATGGATAGACTCTTCTACTTATATTAAATATTTATTAAACACTCTAAAGGCTTTGCTATGCATCGAGTACCCCAAAAATATTCCTTCATCGGCTTTTGAATCAAATTTTCCTAAAGCCCGCTTTCCATTATTTAATATAAAACATTTGCATCCGAAAGCGTGAAGATGGGATATGTTTGGTTTACGACCTTTCAAAAGTTCATAAGGAGTTTTATTTATATTGGGCCTTAGAAGTACTCGATTTATGACATAGCATGCAGTATGCACTACATCTGTCCAGAAATATTTGGGGATATTACTTTCATTAAGCATGGTTTAGCTAATTCTTCTAGAACACGATTCTTCCTCTCAACAACTCCATTTTGTTGTGGAGTGCGAGGAGCAGAGAATTGATGTAAAATGTCATGCTTATCACAGAA
>NW_017716786.1:0-700 GCF_001865875.1 Lupinus angustifolius
TCCAAAGGCCTTGAAGTGGAGATCACATTTTTCTTGTTAAAAGAGTTTTTGATTTGTTAGCACTTTTGACAAGTGTCACAAGTCTCTTTGGTTTTAAAATTTAGTTTTAGTAGCCCCTCAACTAGTTCGTTTGATGATAATTTATCTAGATGTCTTACATGGATATGTGCAACGCGTCTATGCCAAAGCCAGATGTCGTCTTCTTTTGAAATAAAACATTTTGAAAACAATGTAGTGACATCATCCAAATTAACCATGTAAATATTATTTATACGATGACCAACAAATTTAACATTATTAGATAAAATGTCACGAATAATACAACACTCAGAATCGAAAGATACACGGTTACCTTTGTCACAGAGTTGGCTTATGCTCAAGAGATTATGTTCTAATCCTTCAACATAGAGAACATTTTGAATAAGAGTCTGAGATGAATTTCTTTCCAACTGTTCTGGTGCTAAGAATCTTTCCCTTGTTGTCTCTGTATGTGACGTATCCTTGACCTTTAAGTGAAATATCCAGGAAGTTTGATCTGTCACCTGTCATATGTCTCGAACACCCGCTTTCTAGGTACCATTTCTGCCCTTGTGTTCGAAGACATATCTGCAAAAAGATCACTTTCTTTTCTTAGGTACCCAATTGATATTGGGTCCTTTTCTGTTAGTAATCGGGGAGTCATCTCCCTTCTTTATCCACA
>NW_017716787.1:0-2392 GCF_001865875.1 Lupinus angustifolius
TTGTTTGTGAGACGTGTGAGTTTTTCTGTAAGTTGGAAATTCTCTTCTTGCAAAGTCTCGCAAGTCTCACAGACAGGTTTTTGACATAAATTATTTTCAGAGTAGTTACATGTGCTACAGTAATAGATGATGTCTAATGTTTCGTTTTCTAGTTTCAATGTATCTAATTCTTTTTGTAGTTTGCTTATTTTTTCTTCATTTTGTAGGATTAATCTTTTTCTATCAACGTTTATCCTAACCAATTTTTTTTAGTTCATCATGTAACTCGACATGAGCCTCATATAAAACATCATAGGGAGGTGAGTCATCAGAAATGGATGAGGTGTCAGAATATACCTCAAGTTTATCTTCCTGTGTGCTTGAATTGCCATCGTTGTCAGATCTAGCCATCAAACATAGCTTTGTTGCTGACTCCTCCTCACTATAGGTGCTTGATGTCGTTTCCTCCTCAGGTACATCCCATACGATGTAGGCTTTCTTAGATTTGAATTCCCTGGGAGTGCTCTTTTATGAATCAGCCTTTTTCAGATAGGTTGGACACTGAAATCGCATGTGTCCTGCTTTTCCGCACTCGTGGCAAGTGAAGTGATCTTTGGTGTTCTTGCATTTCTTGCTTGATTCCTTCGCTTCTTTCTTCTGAGACTTTTTGAATCCTCCTTTTCTTTTTATGAATTTACTGAATTTTCGAACAAGGAGACCCATTGTTTCATCATCCAGGTCGGAGTCAGATTCTTCATCATCTTTATCTTCTTTTGTTTTAGAGGTCGTAGCCTTCAATTCTTCCGGTACGAATCCTCATGCATCGTCAAGCGACCCAATTCCATGTCGTGCTCTTGAAGCTTTCCAAACAATGTGGCTAGAGGCATGAAGTCCAAATCTTTGGATTCTATAATTGCAGTTACTTTCGGCTGCCATTTCCTGTCAAGGCAACGTAAAACTTTTTTAGTTAATTCTCTTCTGGTAAAAGACTTATCTATAGCAACTAAATGATTCACGATATGAGTAAATCGCTTTTGCATATCACTGATTGATTCGCTAGGTAACATGCGAAATAGCTCATACTCGTGGGTCAGCGCATTTAATCTAGCGCGCTTGACTTCGCTAGTGCCTTCGTGAGTCACTTGTAAAGTGTCCCACATTCCTTTTGCATTTTGGCACTGTGAGACCCTAAATAACTCATCGTAGGATAGGACCAATGTGATGATACTATTGGCGCGTAGGTTATGCTGGACCCTCTTGCGCTCATCATCGGTGCATAGACTTTTAGGCATGTCTTTAAGTTCATCATCCACTAGGTGTTGTGGAACGAAAGGCCCGTTGACTACGGATTCCCAAATATCCGAGTCAATGGCTTCTATAAAGATTGGCATGCGGACTTTCCAGGAGGCATACCCTTCACCACTGAATATGGGTGGTCGGTTAATGGATGAACCATCACCACCAAACGGGTTTGTAGAACCCATTATATTTCCCTTAGGATCACGAATACGCGGTTGAGCTAGCACTTCGTCCTAGCTCTAAGACCACTTGTTAGGTATGAGTGGCTAAAATACACCTAGAAGGGGGGTTGAATAGGTGTAGCGGTCAAAGTATCAGCTTTTCGCAAACAACTTCTAATGCTGAAAAACCCCCAGTTTAATCGATTAACACAGAAAGAATAATCGATTAACTGCAACTTTTTAATCGATTAAAACATCTCAGATTGCACAAACAGATTCAGTATCTTGTACGACAAGCAACTGAGATCGAAGCAAATATACAGAGCTAACAGATATATCAGAGTTACAACAGTACAGTATAGAAACAGATTATTTCAGTTAATACAACTATACAAAGTAATCGATTAAAGCAATAAAGAGAGTAGGGAAAGAAAAGCGTGCAACAAGGTTTTTATCCTGGATCATTTGCGGGTCCACTTGCAAACTACATCCAGGTCTCCCGTCTGATCTGGGAGATTTTTCTTCACTATAATCGAAATAACGTTTTACAAAAAATTCTTCCAATTACAACACTTAGACATTTTCTTGAAAACTAAAGAACCTTATCCCTTGGTTTGACTCACTTCCTACCGCCCAAGAAAACCTTTCTTGCGGTGTAGCCCCAGCCAAGAACCTATTCTTTCTATCAAGATTTCTAAGCTAATGAAGACGCATCTCAATCTCGTTGGTGGTAAGACACCTATAGATTCCCAAAATTACAACACTTTTACAACAAAAATATAGAGTAATCTAAAGCACTTATAATGCTCAAATTAAAACAATTAAGATCTTACTCTACAACCCTAACACATGTCTCATATAAAATGATAATGCATGAGTTCAAAACAGATTTTACAGAATATGAAATCTTTCCAAAAACATCAAGAAATGCATGAACATATGAGATGAAATGA
>NW_017716788.1:0-1331 GCF_001865875.1 Lupinus angustifolius
ATACAAAATTGTAACTGATTCGGTTTTCCAAGTTTTCTGTTCCAACTGCTTTTCAAAAACTTACGTTAATCGATTAACTTCATATTTCTATGTATATTTTTAAATTGCAATACTCAAATACGTTATGCACTTAACTTATACATGTTCAACACTAAGTTTATGCCTAGGATGCACAGATAACATGTATATATGTGATGCATGAACATATTATGAATGACATATCTCAAAATAAAATGGTTTAATGAATTATGTATATGAGACATGTATTGAGTTTACCTAAGCCTTAGACTCAACCTAAACTAATTGCTAGTCTAAGTCTAATACCAATCTTGAGGCTTAAGCACGTTGATTTGTTGATGATCTTCAAGCTCTTATGAAACACAAATTGTCCTTATCAAAACACATAGTGGGCAAGCTTTCCAAAGTGCTCCTCTTGACATGCGGACATTCAATCATCAAAAAGGGAGAGATTGTGAAGAAGATCTTTGCTCCTGTCCTTGGCAAGGTTTTGATGCAGAGGAAAAGGAAGATTACTTATAAAGACCATGAAGATTAAAGCTTCAAGACAATTAGTCTAAGTCTAAATAGGTACTTTTATCATATACTCTTTAATATACCAAAGTAGTAATGCTCAAAATATTTTAAAAGAAAGTGAAACGCTTCAAGTTTTAAATGAAAACATTTTTCAAAATACTGTGTAAGAGGTTACTGAAATTTGAGTAACAGGTTACATGAGTGAGAATCATTTATCCAACAATATATAAATTGGTGTAACTGATTACTAAAATTTGAGTAACCGATTACTCTAAGTGAATTTTAAATTCACTATTGGACAGAGATTTTAGTAACCGATTACTCAATTTAATTTTTCAAAATGTCACATTTGGGTAATCGATTACCCACTTGCTGTAATCAGTTACTGAGAGTTGTTACATCGGTTTTTTAGATTTAAAACTCAAGGGTTTTCATCCCAAAAGAAATGCCTTCATTCCAAACAATTCCTACTCTTTCATAAAGACACAATGACTGATTGGAAAGCCTATTTAAAGGCCTTAGAACTCACAATGAAAACAACTCTTCGAACAACTCTTTCATAACTCTTTGAAAAACTCTTTCATAACTCTTTCACACTTTTTCTCAAAACTTTCCTACACTTTTCTGAAATAGTTTTCTGCACTTCTAGCAACTTGGACTCAAAATTTCAAAGCTATTTTTCTGAGTTGCTTGAAGTAAAGTGTTTCAAATTTTTGTAAACTTAAAGAGCATTATTTAATAAGTATACAAAAGAGTTGATTGGATTGCAAGTGTTATTATATTTCATACTTGTAAAG
>NW_017716789.1:0-326 GCF_001865875.1 Lupinus angustifolius
CACGGGGTGTGAATAGAAAGGGGATGGAGATACTTCGAAACGTGTTGTCCAAGGTGATAAGTATTAGTGAGTGTGTAAGGTACATAGAGATCTCGGGGTGAGATATTGTAATTACAACTCATAATATTTAGTGGAAAGTCTCTTGTGCTACAAGAGTACTGGACGTAGCCTTCGATGGACAAGAAGGTGAACCAGTATAAAATCCTTATGTACTCTCTTCTCCTTTACCTCTTGGATTTATTCTCGTTTATTTTCTGCAAATATAATCTGATGCACGTTAACTCTTCATTTTGCAGAAAAAGTGGTCATAAATTCTAGTCAACTAA
>NW_017716790.1:0-3053 GCF_001865875.1 Lupinus angustifolius
TAGTTCCATTCTCAGTCTTACAGCTCACTCATATTATATGAATTTCCAATTATGCCCTCTTTCGTTGTTACTATTGCATGTAGTGCATCACTAGGGGGAATTTGGGCTTCAAAATCAAAAAAAAAAACTTTTTTCCATTTATTTTCTATTTTCGAAGTTTTATTTTGAATTTTTCTTGTTCACATAAATCAGTTAGGCTTTGAAATTTGGCTTGAATCACTTTGTGGTAGTGTCTTGTGATTTTAGGATGTTATTGATGCAATGTTTTGGTTGTTCACTCCAATATAACATGAATTTCCAATTTTGTCGTATGTGGTTGTTAGTGTTGCACGTAGTGCATCGCAATGGGTAATTTGGGATTGAAACTTTTTGTGGTTGTTACCTATGATTTTAGGATGTTATTCAAGAAAAGTTTTGGTTATTTACTCAAATTTATACGAATTTGCATTTTTGCCTTGTCTGGTTGTTACTGTTACATGTAGCGCATCACTAGGGGAAATTCTAGCTCTTTGCATAGTGTTTTGATAAATTCTTTTTTTGGCGTAACTTTTGAACTCTTTATTATAATTGGACAAATTTTATATGCATTTGGGGAAGAAAAATCCATTTTATCGGTCTTTTATACTATTCAGGAAAACTCCCTCCTGAAAATCCAAAACAAAATTGTTTTTTTCCATTTCTTTTCTATTTTTGAAGTTTTATTTTGAATTTGTCTTGAATTTTTCTTGTTGAGTTAAATCAATTATGTTTTGAATTTTGGCTTAAACGTTTTGTTGTTGTGTCCTGTGATTTTAGGATTTTATTGATGCAAAGTTTTGGTTGTTCACTCAAATATACCATGAATTTCCAATTTTGCCATCTATGGTTGTTACTGTTGCACGTAGTGCTTTAGTAGGTGAAATTTTGGCCTCTAACATTTTATGGTTGTTTCCAATGATTTTAGGATATTATTGAGGCAGAGTTTTAGCTTTTTATTCAAAGTTAACACGAATTTCCATTTTTGCTTTGTCTGGTTGTTAGTGTGGCATGTACTGCATCACTAGGGAAAATTCTGGCTCTTTGTATAGTATTTTGATAAATTCTATTTTTTGCATAACTTTTGAATTTTTTATCAGAATTGGACAAATTTTATATGAATTTGGGGAAGTAAAATCCATTCCATCGAACTTTTTGAATTTGTCTTGACCTTTTCTTGTTCACTTAAATCAGTTAGGCTTTGAATTTTGGCTAATTTTTTTTATGGTTGTTTGTTGTGATTTTAGGATGTTATTGATGCAAAGTTTTGGTTATTCACTCACATATAACATAAATTTCCAATTTTGCCCTCCGTGGTTGTTACTATTGCATGTAGTGCATCGCTAGGTGAAATTCAAGCTTGAAACTTTTTTGGGTTGTTTCCTATGATTTGAGGATGTTATTGATGCAATGTTTTAGTACTTTAATCATATTTAACATGAATTTCCATTTCTGTCGTGTTTGGTTGTTACTGTTGCATGTACTGCTTCACAAGGGGAAATTCAGGCTCTTTACATAGTATTTTGATAAATTTTATTTTTGGCATAACATTTGAACTGTTTATCAGAATTAGACAAAGTTGATATGCCTTTTGGATAGAAAAATCCATTCTATCAGAATTTTCATACCACGTCTGAAAACTCCCTACTGAAAATCCAAAAAAAAAAAAATTCGTATTCCTTTTCTAATTTTGTAGTATTATTTTGAATTTTTATTCTTGAATTAAATCAGTTAGGCTTTGAATTTTGGCTTCAAACATTTTGGGATGGTATCCTGTAATTTAAGAATATTATTAATGCAATGTTTTGGTTGTTCACTCAAATATAACATGAATTTCTAATTCTGCCCTCTATGGTTATTACTGTTGAACGTAGTGTATCACTATGGGAAATTCGGGCTAGAGACGTTTTATGGTTGTTTCCTATGATTTGAGGATGTTATTCATGCAATGTTTTGGTTGTTTACTAAAATTTAACATAAATTTCCATTTCTGTTGTGTTTGGTTGTTACTATTACATGTAATGCTTCACAAGGGGAAATTCAGGCTCTTTGCATAGTATTTTGATAAATTCTATTTTTAGCATAACTTTTGAACTTTTAATCACAATTGGACAAATCTTATATGCACATCAGGTAGACAAATCCATTATATCGGAATTTTCATACTACGTCTGAAAACTCACTACTGAAAATCCAAAAAAACCAATTTTCATATTTCTTTTCTATTTTTGAAGTATTATTTTGAATTTTTCTTAAATTTTTCTTTTTAAATTAAATCAGTTAGGCTTTGAATTTTGGATTGAAATATTTTGTGGTTGTTCACTCAAATATAACATGAATTTCCAATTCCGCCCTCCGTGGTTGTTACTATTGCACGTAGTGCATCACTAGGGAAAATTTGGGCTTGTGTTGAAAGCCGGTTTCTCGGTGTTTTGTTGGGAGTTTTCTCCTCTCAACAAATCGTCCTGACAGTAGTGCCAATTTGTTGAAAGATTAATACTCTTATTTTTGTTATTTTCATTTTGTTTAATTAAGTAAGAGAACTCGGTTTTATTCTTTGTTCACCATCTCGGCTTTGTTGAAATAAATTCCAACGCCGGTATAATGGTTTCAAGAATATTCCAGTTATAACTTACTTCTTTAATAATCATGTAAATAAGTCATTCCTTCTTTGCCCCATCTCGGCTTTGTTAGAAGAAATTGTAACACCGGTATAATGGTATCGAAGCAATTACCTATTATATAATTATTAAGTACCTTTGAATACCATCTCGATTTTGTGGAATAAATTCCAACATCGGTTTAATGGTATTCTAATATATAAAAGTCATGAATAGTTAGTTGTTAGATACTAATAAATAAATAAAGAACAAAAAACATAATAAATTTAGTGACCTTTATTTATTTACTCCCTTTCGGTTTCATTTTATTAACAAACCAAACTTCTTCTTAAGGAAGGTTGGTATTAAAGAATAAATAAAATGCGGAAAGTAAATAACAATAAATAAAAGTTAGTAAGTTAGTTTCATCACTTTTGT
>NW_017716791.1:0-333 GCF_001865875.1 Lupinus angustifolius
AAGTGAATATAAACAAGTAACAATAAACATAAAACTAAATATTAACAAATTTTTGACGAGACAAGATCATTTTGAATAAGGAACATATATTTCTCAACTTCTTGTGAGTTTGAACTACTTAGACAAGTTCTTATGTTTTACTTTGGTTAACCCCAAACACCAAGGTATGAAATAATCCTTTTAGTGTATATCCTAAAATGGTAGAATGATGAACACTTATTTTCATTACTTAAACAATATTACGGCCTTAAAAGAGATTAGGTTGTCACACCCTAACCATTGGCGACTCTAATATTGAATGAGTGATGAATGTAAGATCTTAAGAAAAGCATG
>NW_017716792.1:0-230 GCF_001865875.1 Lupinus angustifolius
TAGTTTATTTGTTAAGTGTTTGAGACAAGTAATTTTATTGACTTGAAATCATTTTTTAGGTGATCAATCTAAAAGGAGCATTAAGTACTTCTCAGACAAATAATATTAACCAAAGCAAAAACTTGAATAATTAAAATTCAAACTTTTGTAAATTAAGAAGAAGTAGAAATTACATAACCTTGTTCAAAAGAAAATGTTTAGGAGCATGAGCCATCTATCCAAGGATTGGA
>NW_017716793.1:0-934 GCF_001865875.1 Lupinus angustifolius
TGCCTTCTCCTTTTCTCCTCTTAAATTCTAAACTAAAAATTATAAGACTTACTTGAAATAAAAACTCTAAACTTAGAAATGAAGAAAGAACTCCAAAGAGAGATTCCTAGTGAGTGATTTTCTTCTTTCAAGTGTTTTTGATCTTTTTTGTGTGTGTTTTTTGGTATATTTGCTCGAAGGAAATGGTCTCCTATTTATAGGCCTCAATGCTAGACCGCTCAGCTGCTTAGCTGGACCACTAAGCAGCTGACCAAACCCTTCAGCATGGGTTTGGTCCCTTGACCAAGTAGCATTGTCACCTCCTTGTCCATGACTCATCAAAGCTAGTTGTGGGCTATGAGACCAGCTATTGTGAGCTACTTCTGAAAAGCCTATGGTGGGCTACTTGAGGTGAGGTCATGGATGACTTCACAGTTTGCTTGATGGTTAAGTCAAGTCTGATGCACACTGTTCAGCGCACCTGCTTCACCGCTAAGCTGCTCGTTCAACAGCTTCTGACTGTGTTGACTGGGACGTGGCTTGGTGCTTGCTGATCTAGTCAGGATTCTGGTTCTCCGCTGAGCTGCTTGGTTAGATCGTTGAGCAGCTTCTTTAGTTCCTTGGTCTTGTGCCAAGCTCGTGTCTGACCGAGTCAATCAGATTTCTAAACTGCCAGGTCTAGTCTGGTGCTAGGCTGAGCGGCTAAGCCGGTCCGCTCAGCTACTTGGTTGAGCAGTTTGGTCTCGGTCAAGCTGGTGGCCATGTCAAGCTGGTGGCCAGGTCAGCTTAGCGGGGCTTGTTCCACGCTTAGCTGTCTGGTTGAGCATCTTGATTTCTTGACTTTTTTGCTTTGTTGACCATGAGTCTTTTTTCTTCTTTTCTTCATTTTAATTCCTACAAAATATATAAAAAAGGAAATACAAACACAAATATACTAAATTGTGATATTTTATAC
>NW_017716794.1:0-5839 GCF_001865875.1 Lupinus angustifolius
TTTGTCCTCAAACAAAAGGTGAAAATTATCCGAAAAATCAATTTGGCTAAAAATGGTGATGATGATGATGATCAACATTATTTCAAAATGTATAAGCATGTCAAAAATAGATTTCAATGAGATTTTTCATAAATTGTGATTTTTGACACATAATGCTTCAAACAAGAAATCAAATGCTTTAGTTATAAAAAATGGGTAACAATTGACCTAAGCAATTATTTTTCTAACAAAAGTGTTTCTTGCACACAAGTTCAAAATTGGAACTTTTTAAGGGTAAGTGTTTCACTCAAAATTTTCAAACATTTGTTTGTAGTAATTTGAACTTGTTTTTCATCTCACCTATTCTCTTAAATTGCATAATCAATCAAAGATCACCAAGTTCTTCTTTTTGGTTGTAATGAGGCTTGGTTTGGATAATGGTTTTTCTAGATTTTTCAAGGCTAACTTTAAAAAGAGAGTATTTTTGAAATTTTTCCAATGGAATACTTTACTCTTCTTTTTTCTCCATTATTTTTCCCAACCTCTTTAACTTTCAACCTTGGCTTCTATTTTTCTCAATCTCTTTTTTCTTTTTGATTTTTTTTTTTGAAGATTGAGTTTTTTTATTTTTGTTTTAAGAAGCAAAGTACACCAAATCCCCAACCCCCCCCCCCCCCCCCAACTTCATTCTTTCAAACTACTCTTTTTTAAAATTTAATGCTCTCTTAGAACATTCTTTTTAATTCGGTTTTATGGGATAGTTTGAAAAAATTTCATTGCATTTGTTTGGCTCAAAGGGGCTTACAAAGGATGTTCCTAACTTGGTTTGGACTTTTTGGCCTTTGGTTCAACTAATGAAAGAACATGCCTTGATCACTTCTTATCATTTTTATGCAATTAAGAGATTTAAAGATTCAAACAAGTCTAATTAGACAAATCAAATGTTGATTCTCACTCATGTGTTTGGATTCACACTTTTTAATACAAAAATATTTGCAAAGATCTTGTTACATAAAATTGAATTTTCAATTTGCAAAAATTTTCAAGTTATGACACAAAAGTTTAACATACATCTCATTTTTCTCAATCAAAGCTTAATTTAAAGTATGCTTACCATTTCTAATCAAGTGATCATGCTTTAAAAATTTTGTTTTCGCCATTTTGTTTTTGGTTTTGAATTTTTTTTGAGTTTTTTGAATAAACAAATTTACTTTTTGCATATTTATGCAATTTAGTCAAAAAAGAAATTTTTTAAATTACATCAAGACTTGTCCCCCCGCTTTGATTTGATTTAAAAAATTTATGCAATTTACTTGATTTGATTTAAAAAATTTGTTTAAAAATTAGAACATAAAAATAAAAAATTAACATGACTAATAAAAAAGACACTCTATTAATGTTAACTTGCAGACAACATAAATTAAAAACATAATTTGGAAATAACATAAAGAAATGCAACAAAATTTGAAATTTTGAAATTTTAGGGAAAGAAACAACCAGAAAGGCTTTTTCTCATTCTTCATTATTGTCCCTTTCTTCTTCTGCACTTGTATCTTGAGATCTCCCCTCGGGTCATTTTGTCATTGCTACAAATTTTTCATAGGATACTCCCTTGAAATCACGTTTCTTCCCAAAAATACTATGCAAACTTTTGTAGATGCCTTTAAGCCCACGGTAGATTGCCTTTTGTTGCAAATTTTGCATTTGTTGTTCCTTCATTATGGCATCTACCTTAGAACTCATGGTCCTCCCATATTCACTTGGTTGCTTTGAGTTTAAGCTCGGTTTGAGCTTGGGAAAGGGTTTTTTTCTTTGCAATTTTTGATGACATAAGCATGGTTGATTTCGGATTTGAGGGCCATCATTTCGTTGTAGGGCTCAGGCACATTTTGAAATTTACACAAATCAGTGATAAAAGATGGAAGAATAATTGAAAGGATACCTTTGTTGATGCAATCCCAAATAGCATCTGAAATTACTGCAGCAATACTTATGGAGTCTTCATCAAAGATGGAGCTAATTAGCTTTGCTTTAGGAAGAGGGATGTCCGAAACATGTAAGGATGGCCATATGTTGGAGAGTATGAAGCTTGCCCATATTTGGGTTTGTTGAGTCATACAAAATTTGTAAATGGGCCCAAACATGTTGAGCTCCAAGTCCTTCAAACATAGACTTTTCCTAACATATTCTTCTTCATGACTTTCTTCTTCACCCAAGGAGGATGCATTGAGCTTCATTAGAAAGTCGCACAAGTCATGACCGTCACTTGTTGGATTCCATGGGTTACCCAAGTATTCATTGATTACTTGCTTGTTGTAGAAAACTTGAGTCCCATTTACCCCAGTATAACGATTTCTCCTTGCCTCACTTGATGTGATTGAGTTGGCAAAAAATTGTTTGACCATATCCAAAGAAAACATTTTCTTTGGTTGAGCAATTTTTTGCCATCCATACTTTTCTATGATGAAAAGAAAACCTCTAAAGTCATCATCAGTCAAGTTGACAATTTTTCTAAAGTTATAACATTCTTGAGTGTGATTTTCTTGAATTTTTCCTTAGCATCAATGGAGACAAATTTGGAGTTGTTACTCTCCCTTGAGACTTCCTTTCCTCTCCTTGATGAACTCCATAAATTCATGATGAAAGTGAAGACAAAATTTAGAAATTTTGAGAGAAAAATTTTTGAGTTAAGAAGAGAATTTTTGCTTCATGCTTATGTTTCAAGAATGGGTGTTTATATAGGAGTTGGAAGTCCTTGGTCAAGGTCTTTGGTCAAGAAATTCGGTCAAAAATTTAAGAAAGACTCCTCTTTTGAGGAATTTTTGGTTCCAAGGCACCTGGCCTGGTCAGACCTGCGCTGAGCGCATGGTCCCCTATGCTGAGCAGTGGGTCAGTGGTCCAGGCTTGACCGAGTAATGATCTTTGACCAAGACTTTGACTATATTTTGGGCCCCTTTTTGATTTCTGAATTTTGCACATTTGGCCCAATAACCCATTTTTGAAAATAAAATTTTTCTCTCGCTCACAGCATTTTTTTCGATTTTTGATCCCCTAAAAAAAATTAACTTTTAAAATTAGAAAAATAATAAAATATAGAAATAGGAATGAACATATTATATTTATATATATATATATATATATATATATATATAAAGTTAATTAAATTATGTTTATTGTTATTATATCATCACTAAATATTATTTTTATGTTTAATGTTATTATATATATATATAAATAAAAAAGTTTGATCAACAATTTTTACTTCTACTACCCCGATGGTCCGGATTCACTTCTCAAGATTGCATGGCTATGCTCTCTAGGGTTTATTTTTATGTTAGCTGAAAATGTTGACTTTTCATTTTCAGCTATTTGTCTGTCCAGCTAGCCAATTTGTATTTCCATATTCCTAAGAGAAGCATCAGTATTTTTCTGATTAGCCATGGTCATTTGCATAAACTGGTTCAAATAATCCTCTAGTTTGATGCTTTTGTCCTGAGTTGGATGCTGATATTGATTATTTCAAGGGTAAAAGTTTTGTCTTTGTGGAGGGTCTTGTCTCCAAGTTTGATTCTTTTGAAATTGATTATTACTCCCTTGAGGGTAATTACCTTGAAAATTTTGCCTGGGAGGATTCCGAACAAAATTTACATCCTCATTCTGGCAGACATTGGCATCCTGGTCCTCATCGCAGTTGTCACACCTAAAAATCTACTTCTTTGAGGTTTCCCGCAATTGTTTTGGTAGATCATTCAGATTTTAGGTCACCTCTTCTAATTGTTGTTGAATTAATTTGTGTTGTGCCAAAATAGCATCAACTGGGTTTAGTTCAAGCATTCCACCTTGTCTGGGTGGTGGCCTTCACTGGTGTTGACTTTTCTGATCGTTTAAAGCCATGGATTCGATAATATCAATGGCTTCTTGCGGAGGTTTGGCCAATAATTGACCGCCTGCGGTAGCCTTTAGTATCCATTAATGATGTTGCTGAAGTCGATTAATAAAAATATGAATCTGAGTTTGCACGTCAAATCCATGGTTTGGGCATTTCCTGAGCATAGATTTAAATCGATCCCATGCTTCGCATAGGCATTCCCCAGAAGGCTGGATAAAGGTGGAGATTGCCATTTTTAAATCCATAAATTTTCCTTGCGGAAAATATCTCGACATATATTTTTCTTCCACCGTATTCCAGTTACTTTGCATATGCTGCGGGAGATCAAGGAACCATTCTTTGGCTTTTCCGATTAATGTTAATAGAAAAAGTCTTAGAAAGATGGTTTCCTCTTCAGACTTAGAGATCCCAACAGTACCAACCAACTCATAAAATTTAGTGAGATGGTTGTACGGATCTTTGTGGTCTAATCCAACGAAAGGGTTGGCATACATGAGTTGTACCAACCCTGTTTTCATTTCAAGCGGCCTTTGAGAGCTGGAAGGTCTCCCGATTCTTATCATGTTTCTGGGATTGAAACTGACAAATCCTCATATGCTGCCTTGGTTTTCTGCCCTGGACTCATTATTGTATGCCATCTTTGTTCTTTTCTCTTGGAAAGTAGTTTTTGTTTTATGCTCCTTCTTTCGTGCTCATTTTTGCTTCTTGAGGGTTTTCTCTATTTCAGGGTCAAGAGAAAATTCAAGTTGTTATTCCTGCTCATTCACAAAAAAAGTTCTTCTCTCTATTTTCCAAGAAGAATTTAGTGAATCAATAATATACATATTTAATAATCCACATTTTTGTACAAAGTTAAAAAGAATAATTAATTTGTACAAAAGAAAAAATAAGTTTATGCACAATTATTTTATTATTAAAGCAATTCCCCGGCAACGGTGCCAATTTGTTGAAAGCCGGTTTCTCGGTGTTTTATTGGGAGTTTTCTCCTCTCAACAAATCATCCTGACAACAGTGCCAATTTGTTGAAAGATTAATACTCTCATTTTCCATATGTTCATTTTGTTTAATTAAGTAAGAGAACTCGGTTTTATTCTTTGTTAGCCATCACGGCTTTGTTGAAATAAATTCCAACGCCGGTATAATGGTTTCAATAATATTCTAGTTACAACTTACTTTTTTAATAATCATGTAAATAAGTCATTCCTTCTTTGCCCCATCTCGGCTTTGTTAGAATAAATTCTAACGCTGGTATAATGGTATCAAAGCAATTACCTATTACATAATTATTAAGTACCTTTGAATACCATCTCGGTTTTGTGGAATAAATTCCAACATCGGTTTAATGGTATTCTAATATATAAAAGTGATGAATAGTTAGTTGTTAGATACAAATAAATAAATAAAGAACAAAAGAATAATAAATTTAGTTACCTTTTATTTATTTACTCCATTTCGGGTTCATTTTATTAACAAACCAAACTTCTTCCTTAAGGAAGGTTGGTATTAAAGAATAAATAAAATGCGGAAAGTAAATAACAATAAATAAAAGTTAGTAAGTTAGTTCATCACTTTTGTATATTAAAAGGTGTTTGGTAGCCCATCAACCAAATTATTTTTAGACAATTTATCTAGATGCTTTATGTGGATATGAGCGACGCGCCTAAGATTCAATTGTAGTATAGTATAGGGTTATGTCGAACCACAAAGAATTGCCTAACAAAATGAATCATATAAATATGTCAATGCACAAATAACGGATTTGAACATTTTTTTATTGGTTTTTGTGTAAAGTAAATATAAACAAGTAAACAATAAACATAAAACTAGATATTACCAAATTCTTAAGGAGACAAGATCTTTTTGAATAAGGAAAATATATTTCTTATCTTCTTTTGAGTTTGAACTACTTAGACGACTTCTTATGTTTTACTTTGGTTAACCCCAAACACCAAGGTCTGAAATCCTCCTTTT
>NW_017716795.1:0-7782 GCF_001865875.1 Lupinus angustifolius
TGTAAGATCTTAAGAAAAACATGCTTAACTTGGTAAATAAACTTGTAGTATAACTACTTCTTTAGTTTATTTGTTAAGTGTTTGAGACAAGTAATTTTATTGACTTGAAATCATTTTTTAGGTGATCAATCTAAAAAGAGCATTAAGTACTTCTCAAACAAATAATATTAACCAAAGCACCAACTTGAATGATTAAAATTCAAACTTTTGTAAATTAAGAAGAAGTAGAAATTACATAACCTTGTTCAAAAGAAAATGTTTAGGAGCATGAGCCATCCATCCAAGGATTGATTGCTTTTGAGTTCCAAATGACAGTACAAAATTAATTTTTGCATCTCATTTGCCTTCTCCTTTTCCCCTCTTAAATTCTAAACTAAAAATTACAAGACTTACTTGAAATAAAAACTTTAAACTAAGAAATAAAGAAAGAACTAAGAGAGATTCCTAGTGAGAGATTTCCTTCTTTCAAGTGTTTTTGATCTTTTTTTTGTGTGTGTTTTTTGTATATTTGCTCGAAGGAAATGGTCTCCTATTTATAGGCCTCAATGCCAGACCGCTGAGCTGCTTAGCTGGACCACTAAGCAGCTGACCAAACCCTTCAGCATGGGTTTAGTCCCTTGACCAAGTAGCTTCTCCTTGTGCATGACTCATCAAAGCTAGTTGTGGGCGTTGAGACCAGCTATTGTGAGCTACTTCTGAAAAGCCTATGGTGGGCTAGTTGAGGTGAGGTCATGGATGACTTCATGGTTTGCTTGATAGTTAAGTCAAGTCTGATGCACACCGCTCAGCGCACCTGCTTCACTGCTAAGCTGCTTATTCAGCATCTTCTCACTGTGTTGACTGGGAAGTGGCTTGGTGTTTGCTGATCTGGTCAGGAGTCTGGTTCTCCGCTTAGCTGCTTGGTTGGACCGCTGAGCAGCTTGGTCTTGTGCGAAGCTCGTGTCTGACCGAGTCAAGCAGATTTCTGAATATGCCAAGTCTAGTCTGGTGCTAGGCTGAGCGGCTAAGCAGGTCCACTCCGCTGCTTGGTTGAGCAGTTTGGTCTCGGTCAAGCTGGTGGCCATGTCAAGCTGGTGGCCAGGTCAGCTCAGTGGGGCTTGTTCCACGCTTAGCTGTCTGGTTGAGCACCTTGATTTCTTGACTTTTTTGCTTTGTTGACCATGAGTCTTTTTTCTTCTTTTCTTCATTTTAATTCCTACAAAATATATAAAAAAGGAAATACAAACACAAATATACTAAATTGTGATATTTTATACAAAAAGTATTTTATAAGTTGGTTTTTCTCAATTCTTAAGATAAGTGCCATAAAAGTGTATGAATTTTAGGTATGTTTGGCACTTATCAGCTTGAAAATTTTTATGGTTATTTCCTATGACTTGAGGATGTTATTGATGCAATGTTTTGGTTGTTCACTCCAATTTAACATGATTTTCCATTTCTGTCATGTTTGGTTGTTATTGTTGCATGTAGAGCTTTACAAGGGGAAATTTAGCCTTTTTGTATAGTATTTTCATAAATTCTATTTTTGGCATAACATTTGAATTGTTTATCAGAATTGGACAAATTTAATATGCATTTGGGATAGAAGAATCCATTCTATCAGAATGTTCATACTACGTATGAAAACTCCCTACTGAAAATCCAGAAATTTTTTTTTTCATATTTCTTTTCTATTTTTGAAGTATTATTTTAATTTTTCATGAATTTTTCTTGTTCAATTAAATTAGTGAGACTTTCAATTTTGGCTCAAACATTTTGCGTTGGTATCCTATAATTTATAATCCTATTGATTCAATGTTTTGGTTGTTCACTCAAATATAACATGATTTTCCAATTCTGCCCTCTGTGGTTGTTACTATTGAACATAGTGCATCACTAGGAAAAATTTGGGCTTGAAACTTTTTATGGCCATTTCCTATGATTTGAGGATGTTATTGATGCAATGTTTGGGTTGTTTACTAAAATTTAACATGACTTTCAATTTCTGTTGTGTTTGGTTGTTACTATTGCATGTAGTGCTTCACAAGGGGAAATTCAAGCTCTTTGCCTAGTATTTTGATAAATTCTATTTTTGGCATAACTTTTGAACTGTTAATCACAAATGGACAAATTTTATAGGCACTTAGGGTAGAAAAATCCATTGTACCGAACTTTTCACAATATGTCTGAAAACTCCCTAATGAAAATCCAAAAAAAAACCATTTTTCGTATTTCTTTTCTTTTTTTGAAGTATTATTTAGAATTTTTCTTGAATTTTTCTTGTTCAATTAAATCAGTTAGGCTTTGAATTTTGGCTTGAAATATTTTGTGGAGGTGCCCTATGATTTTAGAATGTTATTGATGCAATGTTTTGGTTGTTCACTGTTGAATGATTTTTTGTAGAGATTTTCCCCCTCAACAAATTTTCCCCGGCAACGGCGCCAATTTGTTGAAAGCAAAAATTGCTCTTCGGTGTGTTTTCTTTACTGGGTTAAGTAAGTGAACTCGGTTTTATTCTTTTGTTCGCCATCTCGGCTTTGTTGAAATAAATTCCAACGCCGGTATAATGGTTTCAGGAATATTCCAGTTACAACTTACTTCTAATAATAATGTGAATAAGTTATTCCTTCTTTGCCCCATCTTAGCATTGTTAGAATAAATTCTAACGCCAGTACAATGGTATCGAAGCAATCCCCTATTACATAATTATTAACTATCTTTGAATACCATCTTGGTTTTGTGGAATAGATTCCAACAACGGTTTAATTGAATTGTAATGTACAAAAGTGATGAATAGTTAGTTGTTAGAAGCAAATAAATAAATAAAGAACAAAAGAATAATAAAGTTAAGTGACTTTTATTTATTTACTCCCTTTTGGGTTCCTTTTATTAACAAACCAAACTTCTTCCTTAAGGAAGGTTGGTATTAAAGAATAAATAAATTGCGGAATATAAATAACAATAAATAAAATATAGTTAGTTAGCTTCATCACTTTTGTATATTAAAAGGCGTTTCAACAAAAAATTTATTGATAACACTTTACTATTTTACAATTTACACCTCTTTCAAGATTCAATTGTAGTATAGTATAGGGTTATGTCGAACCACAAGGAATTGCCTAATAGAATGAATTATCTGAATATGTCAATGCACAAATAATGAGTGAACATATTTTGGTTGTTTTGATTTGATATGCACATGAACACTTCACAAGAAATATAAACTAAGTATTAACAAATTCTTGAGGAGACAAGATCATTTTGAATGATGAAAATATTTCTCAGCTTCTTATGTATTTGAAGTACATAGAATTTTCGCATCTGGTTCTGAATTTTCCTGAAAGTATTTTGAGCCTTGAGTTGACTGGAAGTACTTTTTGTCCTTGATAAAAAAAATTCTTTCTGATTCTGGAATCATGGTACTTCTTTGTTTTTTCCTTATATAGTTTTGAAGATTCGTATGCTTGGATCCTCATTTCTTCTAGTTGATGTAATTGATCCTATCTTTTAATATCTGCATCCTTCAAATCAAAGTTTAGAAATTTGAGAGCCCAATAGGACTTATGCTCCAACTCAATTGGTAGATGACAAGCTTTGCCATAAACAAGTTGATATGGAGTTTTGACTATAGGTGATTTAAATGTAGTAGTTCTATAGGCTCAGAGAGTATCATCGATTTTTTGTGACCAATCTTTTCTTGAAGCAGAGACTATTTTTTCCAAAATTATTTTTAACTCTCTGTTTGATAACTCCGCTTGGTTGTTTGTTTGTGGGTGATAAGATGATGCTACCTCGTGTTTAGCATTATAAAAGTCTAAGGTTTATTTAATTGGGAATTTATGAAATGAGATCCCCCACCACTTATCAATACTCTTGGTGTGCCGAAACGAGTAAAAATATTCTTTTTCAAAATATTTAACACAGTTTTCGCATCGACTTTGGGTGTTACCAATGCTTCCACCCATCTGGAAACATAGTCCACAGCCAGTTAGATATATTCATTTGAAAATGATGATGGGACGGGTGCCATAAAGTCAATGCCCCAACAATCAAAAATTTCTATTTCTATGATATTTTGTAAAGGCATTTCACTTTGTTTCCCAAGGCCCCCAGACTTTTGGCATGCATCACACGTTTGGACATACATTTGGGCATCTTTATAAATGGTTGGCCAAAAGAATCCAGATTGGAGTATTTTGGCCGCGGTTCCGTTCCCATTGTAATGTCCCCCATGGGCCGAATTATGGCAGTGCCATAATATTTTTTGGGCCTCATTCTCATCAACACGTCGTCTAATGATATTATCGGTGCCTTCTTTTAACATGTATGGTTCATCCCAGACGTATTGTTTCACTCTTTTGAGAAAACATTTCTTTTGCTGATAATTAAAATGTTCAAGAATTATACATGAGGCTTTATAATTGGCCATATCAGCAAACCATGGTCTTGTTTGAAATTGAAATAGCTTTTCATCATGAAATGTTTCTGCTATTTCTTGTTCTCTTAACGCGACTTCTTTTTTTACCAATCTTGACAAGTGACCTGCCACTTGGTTTTCTTTGCCACTCTTGTTGCGAATTTCTAAGTCAAATTCCTGCAAAAGCGAAACCCATCTAATCAACCGTGACTTGGAGTCGGGTTTTTTTAGAAGATATTTGATGGCGGCATGGTCAGTATAAATAATTGTTTTTGCCCCAATCAAATAACTTCTAAATTTTTCCAAGGCAAACACTATTACTAGTAGTTCTTTTTCAGTTGTAGCATAATTGATTTGTGCTTCATTTAGAACTTTGCTAGCATAATGTATTGCATGAAAAACCCATTCCTTTCTCTGTCCCAGAACTGCACCAACTGCATAATCACTTGCATCACACATTAGTTCAAAAGGTGATTTCCAGTTTGGTGCAGTAATGACAGGAGCAGTTACCAAGCATAATTTTAAATGATTGAATGCTTCTAAACAAGAATTATCAAAGTTAAAAACAGAATCTTTTAAGAGTAAATTGCACAAGGGCTTAGCTGTTTTTGAGAAGTCTTTGATGAACCTATGATAGAATCCAGCATGTCCAAGAAAGCTTCTAATTCCTTTAACATTTGTTGGAGGAGGCAGCTTTTCGATCACTTCTATCTTAGCTTTATCAACTTCTAATCCTTTGGCTGAAATTTTGTGCCCGAGTACAATTCCTTCAGTGACCATGAAGTGACATTTTTCCCAATTTAGAACCAAGTTAGTCTGTTCGCATCTTTCCAAAATTGTTTCCAAGTTTGTTAAGCAAATTTCAAAGGATTCAAGGATTCTCCGAACACATAAAAATCATCCATGAAGACTTCGATGCATTTCTCCACCAAATTAGCGAAGATAGCCAGCATGCATCTTTGAAAAGTTGCAGGAGCATTACATAGTCCGAATGGCATTTTTCTATATGCGTAAACACCAAATGGACATGTAAATGTCGTCTTTTCTTGGTCCAATAGATCCACATCAATTTGATTGTATCCAGAGTACCCATCTAGAAAACAGTAGAAGGCTCTTCCGGCTCATTTTCCAGCATTTGATCCATGAAGGGCAAGGGCAAATGACCATTTCTTGTGGCGACATTAAGTTTGCGGTAGTCGATACAAACTCTCCAACCAGTAATAGCTCGGGTTGGAATCAGTTCATTGTTCTCATTTCGAATTATTGTCATCCCTCCTCTTTTTGGCACCACTTGAACTGGAATTACCCATTTACTATCCGAAATGGGGTAGATCATACCAGCTTCTAACATTTTCACAATTTCTTTCCTCACCACTTCCTTCATTTCCGGATTAAGTCTCCTTTGCGGTTGAGCACAAGGTTTATAATCATCCTCCATCATAATTTTGTGCATGTAATATGATGGACTGATGCCTTTGAGATCTTTTAATGTCCATCCAAGTGCTGCTTGATGCTTCTTCAAGACTTGTATTAGTTTTTCTTCCTCCAAATTGGACAACTTACTGTTGATGATTACTAGACTATTGGCCTCTCCATCTAAGAAAGCATACTTTAAATGAGACGGTAATTCCTTCAACTCCAGTTCTGATTCTTTCTCTGCTGGTCCACTTGGATTTTGGTGAAGACATAATTCATCAGAAAAGTGTGTGATGATTTCTTCCTCCACTTTGTTTCCTTGCATCTCCAAAGATTTGTCAGGTTGAGGGTGTTATGCGCAAATTTCTTCAACAATATCTAATTGGAAACATTTTCCTTTGTCCTTTGGATGATGCATTGCATGGAAAATGTCAAACTCAGTTTCACCATATGCAACTCGAACTAGTAATTTTCCATTTTCCATGTCAATCCCCATTTTTGCTGTCCTCATAAAAGGTCTCCCTAATATGAGTGGGATCTCCGTATCTTCAGTAATGTCAATGATAGGAAAGTCCACCGAGATCAAAAATTTGTCTACTTTGACCAAAACATCCTCTACAGCCCCTTCAGGATATTTGATTGATCTATCTGCAAGGAAATTCTTGTAGGCTTTAATTGTATTCCTCCTATTCTTTTCATCATTGACAGCGGCATCAAACTTACACTAGCTCCAAGATCAACGAGTGCTTTGCCCACTGACACATTTCCAATAGTGACAGGAATGGTCACACTACCTGAGTCTTTTCATTTATGAGGAATGTTCGCTTGAAGAACAACACTACAGTTGGCGTTGAGTGAAACAACTCTCTTTTCCAGATAACTACGTTTTTTGGACAACAGTTCTTTCATGAACTTGGAGTAAATTAGCATTTGCTCCAAGGCTTCAGCAAATGGAATATTGATTTGCAGATTTTTGAATATCTCCATGAACCTTGTGAGTTGTTCTACTTTCTTGGTTTTTAATGGAGCTATCGGGTAGGGTATCTTTTTTTGTACTAGTGGGTATTGTTTTTCTTCTTTTCTTACCCCACTAGTTTCCTCTTTTTCTTCTTCTTTTTCATTTTTTTCTTTTTCTTCTTTTTTATTTTTTTCTTATAATCTCTCTTTTGGTTTTTCAACTCCACCTTCTACTATTTTCCCAATTCGAGTCGTAATACTTTCAAAAATTTTTGACTTTACCAAATGAGTTCCTGCCAATTTGTTGATTTGTTCTTCCATTTTAGTGAGAGCTTCACTTGTGTTCGGCTGATTGTTGATAGTAGTTTACATGAACTGGTTGAGAATTTTTCTAGTTCATCATGATAATTGTGAGTTGTTTGGAAGGCATAGATATTCTGGTTGTTTCTACAATCATTACACTAAAATCATGCTTTGTTGGTTTGTTCCATTTGTTTAGGTAGATCTCGAAGTTTTTGATGGACTGAGTGGAGCTTGAGTTGGAACTCATTGATGAATTGCTCAATTTCTTGTTATAAATGAATATGCAGGTCCGTTTCTCAAAAATGAAATCAAAAGGAACCGTTTTGTCTATTCCCAAAAGAAAAGAGATTAGTAGGTAAAGAAAACATAATTTACATCTTTGTACAAAATCAAACCATTTGTACAAAAAAATAAATAAATTTATGCACAATTATTTGATGAATGACATATATATATATGCAATGTTCTATTATTAAAGCGATTCCCCGGCAGCGGCGCCAATTTGTTGAAAGATTTTTGTAGAGATTTTCTGCCTCAACAAATTTTCCCCAGCAATGGCGCCAATTTGTTGATAGCAAAAATTTCTCTCCGGTGTGTTTTCTTTATTTGGTTAAGTAAGTGAAATCGGTTTTATTCTTTGTTCGCCATCTCGACTTTGTTGAAATAAATTCCAACGTCGGTATAATGGTTTCAAGAATATTCCAGTTACA
>NW_017716796.1:0-436 GCF_001865875.1 Lupinus angustifolius
AATAAAAGTTAGTTAGTTAGCTTCATCATTTTTGTATATTAAAAGGTGTTTCAACGAATAAATTTATTGATAACACTTTACTATTTTACAATTTACACATCTTTCAAGATGCAATTCTAGTATATTATAGGGTGATGTTGAACCACGAGGAATTACCTAATAGAATGAATTATATGAATATGTCAATGCACAAAGAATGAGTGAAAATATTTTGGTTGTTTTGATTTGATATGCTCATGAACACTTAACAAGAAATATAAACTAAGTATTAACAAATTCTTGAGGGGACAAGATCATTTTGAATGATGAAAATATTTCTCAACTTATGTATTTGAACTACTTAGACAAGTTCTTATGTTTTACTTTGATTAACTCCAAACACCAAGATCTGAAATCCTCCTTTTAGTATATGTTCTAAAATGGTAGAATGATGATC
>NW_017716797.1:0-3570 GCF_001865875.1 Lupinus angustifolius
TTACGTCCACAAAGAGACTAGGTTGTCACACCCTAATCTTGGCTACTCTAATATTGAAGTAGTAATGAATATAAGATCTTAAGAAAAGCATGCTTAACTTGGCAAATAAACTAAGTAGTACAACTACTTCTTAGTTTATTTGTTAAGTGTTTGAGAAAAGTCATTTTTATGACTTGAAATCGATTTTTAGGTGATCAACCTAAAAAGGGCATTAAGAAATTCTCAAACAAATAAAATTAACCAAAGCACCAACTTGAATGATTAAAATTCAAATTTAGAATAAAAGAAGAAGAAGAAATACATAATCAACTTTCAAATGAAATTGTTAGGAGCGTGAGCCATCCATTCAAGGATTGAATGCTTTAAGTTCCAAATGAGATTACAAAATGAATTTTTGCATCTCATTTGCCTTCTCCTTTCTCCTCTTGAATTATATACTAAAAACTATAAAACTTACTTAAAAAGAACTTCTATGAACTAAGACCAAGAAGAGAGAATTTTGTTTTCACTTCAGGGAAGAAGATTTTCAAGGCAAGAAGATATATTTTCGAATGAAATGCCTCCCTATTTATAGAGTTCCCTGCCACCGCTGAGCTGCCTCTTTGCACCGCTAAGTAGCTGACCAAACCCTTCATCATGGGTTTGGTCACTTGGTCAAGTAGCTTTGTCACCTCCTTACGCTTGACTCACCAAATCTAGTTGTGAGCTATGGGACCAGCTATGGTGAGCTACTCCTGAAAAGCCTATGGTGGGCTACTTGAAGTGATGTCATTCATGACTTCATGGTTTCTTAATGGCTAAGTCAATTCTGGGTGCACACCGTTGAGCACACATGTGGCACCGCTAAGCTGCATGCTTGAGCAGCTTTGACCATGCTGACTGAGACGTCGCTAGGTGCTTGCTGACCTGGTCAGGTGTTTGGTTCACCGCTTAGCATACATGTGGCACCGCTGAGCTGCCTGCTTGGGCAGCTTGGGCGTGTGCTAGGCTTGTGTCTGACCGTGCCAAGCTTGTGTTCTGACCGTGTCAAGCTTTGTCTGCTGCTAGGATGAGCGGTCAAGAAGGTTCGCTAAGCTTCCTGCTTGAGCAACTTGGTATGTGCCAGGTTGGTTTGACTGAGCCAGGCTGGTGTCCAGGTCACCTCAGCATTATTGGTCCACGCTCAGCTGCCTACTTGAGCAGCTTGAGTTTGACTTCTTTTTCTTTTTGGACCATGAGTCTTTATTTTTTTTTCTTTTTCTTTCAAAATCCTACAAAACATATTAAAGAGAAATACAAACACAAATATACAAGATTGTGATATTTTATCCAAAAAGTATTCTTTTAAGTTGGTTTTTCTCAATTATGCTTCAGGAAAGTGCCATAAAAGTGTATGAAATTTAGCTATGTTTGGCACTTATCATTGACCCAAATATAACATGAATTTCCAATTCTGCCCTCCGTGGTTGTTACTATTCCATGTAGTGCATCACTAGGGAAAATTCAGGCTTGAAACTTTTTATGGTTATTTCCTATGATTTGAGGATGTTATTGATGCAATGTTTTAGTTGTTTACTCCAATTCAACATGAATTTTCGTTTCTCTCGTGTTTGGTTGTTATTGTGGCATGTAGTGCTTTACAATGGGAAATTCAGCCTCTTTGCATAATATTTTGATAAATTCTATTTTTGACATAACTTTTGAACTTTTTATCAGAATTCGACAAATTTAATATGCATTCGGGATAGAATAATCCATTCTATCGAAATTTTCATACTATGTCTGAAAACTCCCTACCGAAAATCCATAAAAACCAATTTTCATATTTCTTTTCTATTTTTATAGTGTTATTTTGAATTTTTCTTGAACTTTTCTTGTTCAATTAAATCAGTCTGGCTTTGAATTTCAGCTTCAAACATTTTGCGGTGGTATCTTGTAATTTTTGAATGCTATTAATGCAATGTTTTGGTTGTTCACTGAAATATAACCTAAATTTCCAATTCTGCCCTATATGGTTGTTACTGTTGCACATAGTGCATCACTAGGGGAAATTCGGGCTTGAAACTTTTTGTGGCTGTTTCCTATGATTTGAGGATGTTATTGATGCAATATTTTGGTTGTTTACTAAAATTTAACATGAATTTCCATTTCTGTCGTGTTTGGTTGTTACTGTTGCATGTAGTGCTTCATAGGGGAAAATTCAGGCTCTTTGCATAGTATTTTGATAAATTCTATTATTGGCATAACTTTTGAACTGTTTCTTAGAATTGGACAAATTTGATATGAATTTGGGGTATAAAAATCCATTCTATCGGAAGTTTCATTCTACGTCTGAAAACTCACTCTTGAAAATCCAAAAAAAAACAATTTTTCGTTTTTCTTTTCTATTTTTGAAGTATTATTTTGAATTTTTCTTGTTTAATTAAATCAGTTAGGCTTTGAATTTTGGCTTCAAACATTTTGTGGTCGATTCCTGTGATTTTAGAATGTTATTGATGCAATGTTTAGGTTCTTCACTCAAATATAACGAATTTCTAATTACGCCCTAAAAAAACCATGTATATTGTTGTTACAATTGCATGTAGTGCATGACTAGGGAAACTTCAGGCTTGAAATTTTTTGTGGTTGTTTCTATGATTTCAGGATGTTATAGATGCAAAGTTTTGGTTGTTTACTCGAATTTAACTCGAATTTCAATTTCAACCCTGACTTGTTGTTACTATTGCGTAGTATTTAGATAAATTCGGGCTCTTTGCATAGTATTTTGATAAATTCTGTTTTTGCATAACTTGAACTATTTATCAAAATTGGACAAAATTTATATGCATTTGGGGTAGAAAAATCCATTCTAATGGACTTTTCATACTATGTCTGAAAACCTCCTCTTGGAAATCCAAAAAAAAACATTTTTTCATTCATTTTCTATTTTTGAAGTAATATTTTGATATTTTCTTGTTCACTTAAATCAATTAGGCTTTGATATTTGGATTGAATCATTTTATGGTAGTGTCTTATGATTTTATGATGTTATTGACACAATGTTTTGGTTGTTTACTTAAATATAACATGAATTTCCAATTCTGCCCTCTGTGCTTGTTACTATTGAAATGGCCAATAGTCAAAGGTAGCCATTATGATTGACCTACATACGAAGAGGATGAGGATGTGGATGAGCACGAGCATGAGGATGTGGATGAAGATGATAATGAGGAAGAGGATGAGGAAGAGGAAGAGGATGGGGATGTGGATGAGCACGACGATGAGGATGTGGATGCAGATGAGGATGAGGATGAGTAGGATGAGGATTAGGATTAAGATGAGGATTAGGATAAGGATTAGAATTAGGATGAGGATAGGATGGGTATTAGGATTAGGATGAGGACTAGGATGAGGATTAGGATAGGATAAGGATGAGGATGAGGACCAGGATGAGGATCAGGATGATGATGAGGATGAGAATGAGGATTAGGTTGAGGATGAGGATGAGTATGAGGATGAGGATGATGATGATGAGGATGAGGATGAGGATGAGGATGAGGATGAGGATGAGGATGAGGATGAGGATGAGGATGAGGATGAGGATGAGGATGA
>NW_017716798.1:0-541 GCF_001865875.1 Lupinus angustifolius
CCTCATCCTCGTCCTCATCCTACCCTTATCCTCATTCTCGTCCTCATCCTAACCTCATCCTCGTCCTCATCCAATCCTCTTCCAAATTCTCGTCCTCATCCTATCCTCCTCGTCATTCTCGTCCTCATCGTATCCTCGTCCTCTTGCTCATCCTTATCCTTCTCATCCTATCCTTATCCTCATCCACATTATCATCCTCATCCTATCCTCATCCTCTTCCTCATCCTCATTCTACTCATCAGTCTATCCTCATTCTGGTCCTCATCCTATCCTCATTCTCATTCTCGTCCTCATCCTATCCACTTCCTCATCCACATCCTCTTCCTCATCCTCATCGTCTTCCTCATTCTCATCCTCATCCTCATCCTCATTCTCCTCCTCAACCTATCTTCATCCTCGTCCTCATCCTATCCTCGTCCTCATTCTCCTCCTCTTACTCCTCCTCATCCTCCTTCTCATTCTCGTCCTCCTCCTATCCTCATCGATCATCATCCTCATCCTCATCCTTATTCTCGTCCTCCTCCTATCCTCATCCTCATTC
>NW_017716799.1:0-307 GCF_001865875.1 Lupinus angustifolius
CTCATCCTCATCCTATCCTCATCCTCATCCTCATCCTATCCTCATCCTACTCTCATACTCAACCTATCCTCATCTTTGTCCTCATCCTCATTCTCGTCCGCATCCTAACCTTATCCTCCTCCTCATCCTAACCTCATCCTCATTCTCGTCCTCATCCTATCCTCATCCTCATTCTCGTCCTCATCCTATCCGCGTCCTCCTCCTTATCCTCATCCTCCTCCTAATCATATCCTTATCCTCCTCCACATGCTCATCCTCATGATATCCTCATCCTCTTCCTCATCCTCATTCTACTCCTCATCCTATC
>NW_017716800.1:0-353 GCF_001865875.1 Lupinus angustifolius
TCATCCTCCTCCTATCCTCATCCTCATCCTCATCCTAACCACGTCCTCATCCTATCCTCATCCTATCCTCATCCTCATCCTCGTCCTCATCCTCATCCTCATTCTCATCCTCCTCCTCCTCCTCATCCTCATCCTCTACCTCGTTATACTCCTCATTCTATCTTCATCCTCATCGTCATCCTATCCTAATTCTCATTCTCGTCCTCATCCTATTTTCCTTCTTATCCTCATCCTCATCCTTATCCTTATCCTATCCTCATCCTCATCCTATCCTCTTCCTTATCCTCATCCACTTCCTCATCCTCATCCTCATCCTATCGTCATCCTCATCCTCATCCTCCTCCTCATCCTCA
>NW_017716801.1:0-2729 GCF_001865875.1 Lupinus angustifolius
GATGAGGATTAGGATTAGGATGAGGATGAGGATGAGGAGGAGGATAGAATGAGGATTAGGTTAAAAATTAGGATGAGGATGAGGATATGATGAAGATTAAGAATAGGATTAGGATTAAGATTAGAATGAGGATTATGTTTAGGATGAGGATTAGGATGAAGATGAGGATGAGGATGAGGATGAGGATAGGATTATAATTAGGATTAGGATGAGGATGAGGATGAGGAGGAGGATAGAATGAGGATTAGGTTAAAAATTAGGATGAGGATGAGGATATGATGAAGATTAAGAATAGGATTAGGATTAAGATTAGAATGAGGATTATGTTTAGGATGAGGATTAGGATGAAGATGAGGATGAGGATGAGGATGAGGATAGGATTATAATTAGGATTAGGATGAGGATGAGGATGAGGAGGAGGATAGAATGAGGATTAGGTTAAAAATTAGGATGAGGATGAGGATATGATGAAGATTAAGAATAGGATTAGGATTAAGATTAGAATGAGGATTATGTTTAGGATGAGGATTAGGATGAAGATGAGGATGTGGGTGAGGATTAGGATGAGGATGAAGATATAGATGAGGATGAAGATGAGGATGAGGATAGGATTATGATTAGGATTAGGATTAGGATAAGGATGAGGATGAGGAGGTGGAGAGAAAGAGGATTAGGATTAGGTTGAGAATTAGGATGAGGATGAGGATGTGGATAGGATGAGGATTAGGATTAGGATGAGGATTAGGATGAGGATGAGGATGACGATGAGGATTAGGATGAGGATGAGGATGAGGATGTGGATAGGATGATGACTAGGATGAGGATGAGGATTAGGATGAGGATAACGATGAGGATTAGGATGAGGATGAGGATGAGGAAGAGAAAGAGGATGAGGAAGAGAAAGAGGATGAGGATGAGGATGAGGATGAGGATGAGGATGAGGATCAATGAGGATTAGGATGAGGATGAGGAAGAGAAAGAGGATGAGGATTAGGATTAGGGTTAGGATTAGGATGAGGATTATGTTTAGGATGAGGATTAGGATGAGGATGAGGATATGATGAGGATTAAGATAAGTATTATGTTTAGGATGACGATTAGGATGAAGATGAGGATGTGGATGAGGATTAGGATGAGGATTATGTTTAGGATGAGGATTAGGATTAGGTTGAGAATTAGGATGAGGATGAGGATATGATGAGGATTAAGATAAGTATTATGTTTAGGATGACGATTAGGATGAAGATGAGGATGTGGATGAGGATTAGGATGAGGATGAGGATATAGATGAGGATGAGGACAAGATTAATTATAGGATGAGGATGAGGATGAGGAGAGAAAGAGGATTAGGATTAGGTTGAGAATTAGGATGAGGATGAGGATGAGGATGAGCATGTGGATAGGATGAGGATTAGGATTAGGATGAGGATGAGGATGAGGATGAGGATGACGATGAGGAGGAGGATGAGGTTGTGGATGTTGATGTGTATAGGATGAAGATGAGGATGAGGATGAAGAATAGGACGAGGAAGAGGATGAGGATGAGGATGTGTAGGATGAGGACTAGGATGAGGATGAGAATGAGAACAATGATGAGGATGAGCATGGGGATGAGGATGAAGACGACGATGAGGATGAGGATGAGGATGAGGATGAGGATGAGGATGAGAATGATGATGATGATGAGGATTCGGATGAGGATGAGGATTATGATTAGGATTAGGATTAGGATGAGGATCAGGATGAGGATGAGGAGGACGATAGAATGAGGATTAGGATTAGGTTGAGAATTAGGATGAGGATGAGGATGAGGATAGGATGAGGATTAGGATTAGGATTAGGAATAAGATTAGGATGAGGATTATGTTTAGGATGAGGATTAGGATGAGGATAACGATGTGGATTAGATGAGGATAGGAATATGATTAGGATTAGGATTAGGATGAGGATGATGATGATGGGGATGATAGAATGAGGATTAGAATGAGGATGTGGAAAGGATGAGGATTAGGATGAGGACTAGGATGAGGATGACGATGAGGATAAGGATGAGGATGTGGATAGGATGAGGATTAGGATTAGGATGAGGATTAGGATGAGGATGAGGATGACGATGAGGATTAGGATGAGGATGAGGAAGAGGATGAGGATGAGGATGAGGATTAGCACTAGGATGAGGATTAGGATGAGGATTAGGATGAGGATGAGGATGAGGATGAGGATGAGGATGAGGATGAGGATGAGGATGAGGATGAGGATGAGGATGAGGATGAGAATGAGGATTAGGATTAGGATTAGGATTAAGGTTAGGATGAGGATTAGGTTTAGGTTTAAGATTAAGATTAGGATGAGGATTAGGATTAGGATGTGGACTAGGATGAGGATGAGGACGAGCATCAGGATCAGGATGCGGATGTGTATGACGATGAGGATGAGGATGAGGATGAGGATGAGGATGAGGAAGTGGATGAGGATTATGTTTAGGATGAGGATTAAGATGAGGATGAGAATGTGGTTGAGGATGAGGATGAGGATGAGGATGAGGAGGAGGATAGAATGAGGATTAAGATTAGGTTGAGAATTAGGATGAGGATGAGGACATGATGAGGATTAAGATTAGGATTAGGATTAAGATTAGGATGAGGATTACGTTTAGGATGAGGATTAGGATGAAGAAGAGGATGTGGATGAGGATTAGGATGAGGATGAGGATATAGATGAGGATGAGG
>NW_017716803.1:0-448 GCF_001865875.1 Lupinus angustifolius
AGGATGAGGATGAGGATGACGATGAGGAGGAGGATGAGGTTGTGGATGTTGATGTGTATAGGATGAAGATGAGGATGAGGATGAAGAATAGGACGAGGAAGAGGATGAGGATGAGGATGTGGATGTGGACGTCTATAGGATGAGGATTAGGATTAGAATGAGGATTAGGATGCGGATATGATGAGGATGATGATGAGGATGAGGATGAGGAAGAGGATAAGGATGAGGAAGACGATGAGGATGAGGATGAGGATGAGGATGACGATGAGGACGAGGATGAGGATGAGGATGCGGATGAGGATGAGGATTAGGATGAGGATAAGGACGAGGATGAGGATTAGGATGAGGATTATGATGAGGTTGAGGTTGAGGATGTGGATGAGGATGAGGATTAGGATGAGGATTATGATGAGGTTGAGGTTGAGGATGAGGATGAGGATGAGGATGA
>NW_017716804.1:0-1361 GCF_001865875.1 Lupinus angustifolius
GATGAGGATGAGGATGAGGATGAGGATGACGAAGAGCATGAGGATGAGGATTAGGATTAGGATGAGGATAAGCATGAGGATAGGATGAGGATTAGGATTAGGATAGGGATTAGGATGAGGGTTAGGATGCGGATGAGAATGAGGATAAGGATGAGAAGGAGGATAGGATTAGGATGAGGATTATGATGAGGATGAGGATGAGGATGTGAATGAGGATTAGGATTAGGATAAGGAAGAGGATGAGGACGAGTACGAGGAAGAGGATGAGGATGAGGATGAGGATTAGGATTAGGATGAGGATGAGGATGATGATGAGGATAGGATGAGGTTAGAACGAGGATGAGGATGAGGATGAGGATGATGATGAGGATGAGGAAGAGGAAGAGGATGAGGAAGAGGATGAGGATGAGGAAGAGGAAGAGGAAGAGGATGAGGATGAGGATGAGGATGAGGATGAGGATGAGGAAGAGGATGAGGTTGAGGATGAGGATCAGGATTAGGATGAGGATGACGATGAGGATGGGGATGAGGATTAGGATGAAGAAGAGGAAGAGGAAGAGGATGAGGATAGGATGAGGATTAGGATTAGGATGACGATTAGGGTGATGATTAGGATGAGGATTGGGATAAGGATTAGGATAAGTATGAGGATGAGGAAGAGGATGAAGACTAGGATTAGGATGAGGATTGTCGCGAACTGATTTTCGGTTGGAAGACCGGCTCTACGACTTGGGAGGAGGCGAACTCGAGATCTACCCCTTCTAATTGATTTGGAGTCGCCACTACGTTTTTTGCGGTTAAAATGTAGAAAACTCTATAGTAAAACGGTACCCTTGCTAATAACATTGACTTTTATACCCTTAACAATTATTTATTTAGAATTATTTATTTTTATTATTCAGCCTGACAATATTGACTTTGGTCCTACGTACCCCTAATAAGGGGATCAAGGCTTACGTAGTTCTAATTCAAAAATGGTGTAGCTATTTTGGTTGATTGTTAATGATTTGAAAAATACCGATAGGTTTCAGAAGTATTAGTTTATTGAATTGGTTAATTTGAATTTTTTTTAAAATATGTAATTGTTTCGATTGAATGAGACTAATAGTTTTAGAGACAGTATTAGTCGTAGACCTTCTTCCCATTTTCAGAGAAGTTAGAGACGACTCGAACCATAACCTCACTATAAAAATCTCATGAAATTTATTTGGTAAAATAGTTTCTAATTATTTATATATATATAATTCAGCGATAAAATAGTTTATTAATTATATATATATATATATATATATGGAATTAATAGTTTAGATATGGCGTTGGTCGTAGACCTTCTTCTCACTCTCGGAGAAGTTAGAGACGAC
>NW_017716805.1:0-3770 GCF_001865875.1 Lupinus angustifolius
CAACTCGAACCATAACCTTACTACAAAAATTCCATAATTAATATTTTTATAATTATTTACATATATAGAATTTTAGTGATAAAATATTTATTAGTTAATTATAAGGAATTAATAGTTTAGAGACGGTGTTGGTTGTAGACCTTCTTCTCATTTTCGGAGAAGTTAGAGACAACTAGAATCATCACCTTACTACAAAAATCCCATATTTAACTTATTTAATAATATATTGTTGATTATTCTCTCATGTGAAATTATATATAGAGTTAATAGTTCTTTTATGAATCTACAATTTTAACTAAGTAAAAAAGAATAAGTCAGTAAACTCTGATTTTGTTAAACGTGTAAAAAGAAATTAAATTAAGAATGAATAAAACAAATACATTAACAACAACTACATATATAAATTAAGTAAAAAAACAAAAGTGAAAGAAAATGAATAAATGGTAAGTGAAATAAAGAAGTAGGAGAGGGGTAACCCCATACGGGTTCTTTGATCCCCAAATTAGAAAAGGGAATTTCAATCCCTAGCCTCCCTTCTTCTTCACTCCTTCGACGGCAATGGTGACGGTTTGTGGCGAGTTGCGGTGGATTATGGTGGTTCTCATTGGGGTTGAAATCCGTATTCTTCCTTCTTTCCAATCGGCGGCATTGGAAGTGTACTCACGGTGGTGACGAAACGGGGCTGATTGTAGCTACGTGATGCATCTCCTTCTTCTTCGCGAGTTCTTCTTCTCCATTTCCCTCGCAGTAAAGGGGGAATCGAAATCCCTAATTCCAGTTTTATCATCTTCGATGTCGGTTTTGAATTGATGGGGGAAGACAATAATGTCAATCCTCTAAGGCTTCTTGACTACGCTGTGGTCTCGATGCCCCTACCCCGAATTCGAATCGGGTGGTTCACAATGGCTCCCTCCGATGGGTTACGGTAGTTCAAGGTTCAGGTATGCGCCCTTTTCATTCTGGGCGTTAATGGATTAAATTTGCATGGCGGTTCTCATCGGGTGAACTCCAACCTTCACGGTGGTTTCCGATTCTGATTCCTACTCGAACAGTGGTTTGCATCGGGGAACAAGATGACACCGAAAATGGTAATCATATTTTCTATTTCGATACCTTTTTAATCTTTTTATCTTTTTTATTTGGTTTTTACAGCTTGAATTTAATCCGCCATATACAACCGATACGGACAAAATGGTTAGTCGACAGTGAACCATAATATTTTAAGTCTACTAAGCCGAACCCTCCTTTCCATCCTTAATTGAGCATAGATAGGTATCTTTCGGTTGGAACCAAATGAGTGAAATATGTGTTTTATGTGTAGGATATGGTTATTGCGTGTATCGATTTCAGTGTGTGATACCTAATGATTAAAACGCGTTACTGTTTATGAATAATTTACCTGGATGTATGCCTTGTCCTCTTTGAAATTTGAGTGCCAATCCTTCTAGAAATCCTATGTGTACTTGTGATATATTATCTTTTCTGCTTGTGGTCTCTTCCTGAATTTTCTATGCTCTAGTCCCTTGTTACTGCGTCTATGTGCATGCTCTGAATGTTTCCTTGTTATCACTATGTGGTTTGCGTGTGTGTATGCCAATTCCGGATGATCTCCTTGTCTTTCTGAATACCTTTTTAGCGTTTAGTGTTCTCTCTAAAGCGTTTTGATTGCACTATAACTGTTTGGCCTCTCCTTTTTTGTATGTGTTGTGATATCTCTCTTTTTCGTTTCTCTATCCTTTTGTGTGTATCTCTTATATCTCTTTTTCTTTGTACTTATGCTGCTATATGACTAGTTTTTTGCTCTGTTTTCGATTGTCCTCTCTCTGATGCCTCTATAGTGGTGTTTTGATAGCTGGTTGTTTGCTTTATGTGAGCCTTTTGAACTGCCAAAAATGTGTAACATACTGCAACTGTTGATTCTCTGATTCAATGCGTTGAAGCTGCCAATGAATATTGCCATAATACCACATCTGTTTTCGTTTGGGATTCTTTTTGTAATCAATGGCTCTTTCTCTATAGATTAGTCTCATATTCTGGCCATTATGTATGATTGTAACTGAAATGATAATGATTTCAAATTACTTCTGCTTAGTGTTGTCCTTTGGGATTTTATTAACTGGTAATTTATGGCTGGTGTGATGTGTTTGAAATACTCTTTTGAGTTCTGGTGCTTGCGTGTATCTGTTCTTGAATTCCTGTGATGCACGTATTATATGATTTATGCTTGCTTCAATGTGTTACGTGCTCTCTGAGTTGTTATGTTCATATGAACTTTTCTTCTGTTGCTCCTTCTTTTACTCATCATAATTAGTTCTTCAAGTGTTGGTGGCCTCCTAACCATGTCACTGATATTATTATCATCAGGAGTTTGTTCTTTTTGATATGCCTGTTGCATGGCTGCTTGTGCTACTGTTGATGAATTGAAGAAGTTGCTACAGGTTTGGTTTCTAAAGTTTGAGTGAGGTTTTCATTGTGACAACTACTTTACTCAAAGCATGATTGGAACCTGACTCCAAATCTGGATGCTGTACAGTGACATTGTCAAGTCCAGCTTACCTTTCCACTTGCAACATTTATGACACTGTCATCACTGGGTATTGCCTGAACTCGATAAGGTAAAAAGGTAAAGCGAGAACGCGGTTCGGGTACTGCCAGAACTCGAGACAATAAAAGTAAATGCGAGAACGCAGGTCGGGTACAACCGGAACTCGAGACAGTAAAAGTAAATGGGAGAACGCAGGTCGGGTAATGCCGGAACTCGAGACAATAAAAGAAAATGGGAGAACGCAGGTCGGGTACTGCCGGAACTCGAGACAAGAAAAGTAAATGCGAGAACGCAGGTCGGGTACTGCCGGAACTCGAGACAAGATAAGTAAATGCGAGAACGCACGTCGGGTACTGACGGAACTCGAGACAACAAAAGTAAATGCTAGAACGCAGGTCGGGTACTGCCGGAACTCGAGACAACAAAAGTAAATGCAAGAACGCAGGTCGGGTACTTCCGGAACTCGAGACAATAAAAGTAAATGCAAGAACGCAGGTCGGGTACTTCCGGAACTCGAGACAATAAAAGTAAATGCGAGAATGCAGGTCAAGTACTGCCGGAATTGGAGACAATAAAAGTAAATGCGAGAATACAGGTCAGGTACTGCCGGAACTCGAGACAATAAAAGTACTTGCGAGAACGCTGGTCAGGTACTGCCGGAACTCGAGACAATAAAAGTAAATGCGAGAATGCAGGTCAAGTACTGCCGGAATTGGAGACAATAAAAGTAAATGCGAGAATGCAGGTCGGGTACTGCCGGAACTCGAGACAATAAAAGTAAATGCGAGAACACAGGTCAGGTACTGCCGGAACTCGAGACAATAAAAGTAAATGCGAGAATGTAGGTCGGGTACTGCCAGAACTCGGAAATTCACATCAAACTCGGGGTCCTGGAAAGCATAATTTTAAAACGAGAACGCAGGTCGGGAACTTCTGGAACTCGAGACATTCACATCAGGCTCGGGGTCCTGGAAAGATTAATTGAAAGCACATCAGGCTTGTGGTCCTAGAAAGCATAATTTTAAAACGAGAACAGAATGATATGAATGTTTGAGAATATGAGAATATGTTGTGTGTTATGATGAGAATGATATGAATGATGTCATGTATGAATAATGAATGCATTCTAGATGCCTTTGTTTGTGATGTCGTGATCAATCAAATTGTTTTTTATGTACTCGACTGAAATGCGACCCATGTTGGACATGGTTGAAAGAGATTATCT
>NW_017716806.1:0-7958 GCF_001865875.1 Lupinus angustifolius
TATGTTGTGTGTTATGATGAGAATGATATGAATGATGTCATGTATGAATAATGAATGCATTCTAGATGCCTTTGTTTGTGATGTCGTGATCAATCAAATTGTTTTTTATGTACTCGACTGAAATGCGACCCATGTTGGAATTGATAAAAGAGACTATCTACCAGTGCCTCGCCATCCAATATGCCTCAGCGTCATGTTGAGAATTTATTGGAAGAGTTGGATCGTCCAATAAATTGCCCCCATTATCTTCGTCATGGACTTCATGAGAATCTGTCTAAATAGAGGTTATGACTCTCACTTCAAAAAAGTGCCCCAGTTTGAGGATGAGTAATAGCGAATTTTCACTTGAGGGTGTTCATTTATTTTCCTTAATTTTTGCCTAGAATACCTAGGGTAGGTACCTGTCAGGAATTCCCTCTTTTTGTTATGATATTAAGTCGCCGTTGAAGGTTTTTTGACTTAGTACCACTCTCCCTTTTTTTTAGGTCGCCCTTGCGAGTTTTCGACCTAACACTCTTTTTTTTTTTCCTTTTTTTGCTTTTTTTTATTGGCTTTTTTTTGAACACCCTCAAATGACAGTCATAAGTGCATAAAGCATGATTCACCCTTGAAGTTTGAAGGCGAGGATGCAAGATCTTGCTTCTGCTTGGTAGAGGGATTTTGGATTGATCCATGATGAGCAACTTTAGTCTTGCCCCAGTTATAGGTTTCTTGGTACTTTCATTCGAGAAATGAGGTCAGCCCCTATAAATTGCCCCAGTTTGGATTGATGTCGTTCGTTTGATTTCAACTTGTCATGCGTTTTCTTCAGGCATGACTCCTTAAAAATAAATACAAAAAACAATGATCATGCAAATTTGATTTTTGCTTGTTGATGTGATGGTGGTGATGATGATGGGGGATGAAATTTAATCCGATGCATTAAAGATGAGATATTTTGTGTCAAAATTTTGAATTTTATGGGAGTCGGAGTTTCTTTGCCCTAGTACATTTCTTAAGCAAATCATATATTAGACAAGGTCTTTTGAGCTTGTATCGTGGCTTGGCTAAGGGTTTCCAAGAAAAAGGATAAGGCTCGAAAATGTGTTTCCCAAACCCCTTTCTACGTTCTCCTTTCTGTCCTATTCTCAACGATTTTCTAACATGGCATTCAAGTATTAAAATTTTGTTTGATTTTTGGATGTAGTGGTTGAAGGCCTAATATTTAGGCGATAATCTTCCCGAGAGGTATTTGAATTGTTTCTTTTTGCGGTCATTGATAGTGCACTTTATTGGCCCTAACTTTTGCCTGAGATTCTTATTGAGAGTTCTCAACAGGCCTTATGTATATTTTTCCTTTTGTTTTTTATGTTATTTTGCACTTTGACTGATGAACTTTTTTATTTGAATTGCTTAGGAGTTTTAACCCTCGGGTTAGATTTGGAAATGGTAGAGTGTATTTATTGAAAGGCAAGGAAAACAGTTGAGATACTACCCTGCCCAAGGTTATTGATATTTTGCGGGTTTTATTAGAAAAAATCTCCTTTCATAAGCCTAGGGCTCAAATCGGTGACTAGGGATATCTTCATAGTGTTTGGGATTTTTCAAAGATGCCTTGTGTAATCAGAAAGATTTGCCTTAGAATATGTATCATTCTGGGTCTTACGTTTGCATCATCCTCCATAATGAACATCTCATATCAATGCATTAAATTTTTGGCTTGTTCCTTTTGTGTTTTTTTTTTGTGAATGAGTTTTGTGGTATGAAGCATGGAATGGAAATTTTTATGATCAATGTATTAGTATGTAATTGTTAAAAAGATGTCCATTAGAAAATACATTCTTATTCATGAAAAGAGACATGGGTGCCCCACTATTTATGACTCTAAAGCCTTGGGGAGGGCAATAGAGTTTTATTACATCATTTGTTGGTGCCAAGACGCCAACTTGGGGTGATTTGTGCATTTCTCAAACTAGGACGTTTCCTTGAAAGCGGATCAATCTAGTGTTAATCAGATATTACACTTTGCTTTTTAACTGATCACAATCCTCTGTGAAGTGACCAATTGCCCCAATATGATATTCACAATTAGCATTTGGGTTGAATCCTTTTGGGTATGGAGGTTCCACCATCTTTGAGGGGATAGGAGTCAACAATGATCTTTGAAGAAGTTGTGGCAATAACTCGGAATATGACATCAGGATCGGATCATACAAACTCTTCCTTTTTCGCTCTCGTGGCCTCCCTTCTTTACCATTTGTAAAAGCATAACATGATGCTTGTGGAAAATAAGGCATTTGGGGTTGGCTAAGGGTCTCTGTGAATGCGATTTCCTCTTCCATATCTTCGCTTGCAAGATCGCTTTGGACTATCATGTTGGCTGAGTTTTTCTCAATTTTATCATTCATGGAGTGATTCTCAATCCTCTCGCCTATAGTTATCAAATGACGGAAATCTGAATAGACATTTCCATTCACCAGATCAAAGAAGGGAGGTTGTAGGGTATTGATAAACATTGAAACAATCTCTTCATCGGACAATCTGGGCTTTACCTGAGCGGCCAATCCTGCCCATCTTTGGACATACCCCCTGAAGGTCTCATCATTTCTCTTGGACATCTTCTTGAGTAGCATCCTATCAGGATCTTGGTCAATATTGTAGCTATATTGTTTAAGGAAAGTGTTGCACAAATCTTTGAAGCATTTGATATGACAACATTCGAGATGCATGTACCAAGTGAAAGCAGCTCCAGTAAGGCTATCATGGAAGACATGAATTAGCAAATTTTCATCCTCTATATAAGGAGTCATTTTCCTAGCATACATGGTGAGGTGGTCCTTAGGACAAGAAACTCCTTGATATTTCTCAAATTCAGGCATCTTGAACTTTGGTGGAAATATCGCATTCGGGACCAAACACATGCTTGTAATGTCCTTCAAACTGTGGGAGCTTGCTTCATCAATAACTTTAATTTTCTCTTCGATTGCCTTAATCTTCTCCGAATCTTGAGGATTTATAAAATTGTGGGACTTAGAGGAATGATTGGGATTACCATCAACAATTGGGGTTTCCATATGATATGAAATTTGCAAATCTGTCCTTGGGGATGGTGTATCAATATGAGTAGCTGGTTTATCTTGTGTAGTCTCGAGAGTAAGATTTCTTCTTCCTTCTTAGATCGATTCAGTCAAGTCCAATAATGTCACCTTTAAAAACCAATTTTCAACTCATGAGTATCTCTGATAATGATTTATGCAAGAGTTACATGAATGGTTGAAATGTATGAATGTCACGAGGATGTAATATTTGATTCATGTAATATGTATGCATGTTATAATTTTCCTTCTTTTTGAGTTCATATGAAGATGCATGAACTAATTTATTTTTCTTTTTCGATATTTTGTGGTGCATGTACGCTGGTGCATGAAATGCAACATTTGAATGATTTGTTATTATGAATGCATGTAAATGAATATGAATGTGTGATGGTATATTCTTTTTTGTATGAATGATAGATGAATGTTTGATTTCTTGTATGAATGTTTGAATGATGCATGATATATATTTTTTTGTGATGAATATTTGAATGATGAATATTTTGATGAGTGCATGACATGCATGAACTTGATATAGTGGTGTTAATTGCATTTTGAATGCCCCTTGGGTATGATAGACCTTATTCAGGGAAAATATAGCCTTAGTTACAATATAATAAAATGTCACGATGGATTTGACACCTATTATATTGTTAAGACTAATTCTTGAGTTAAATGATAAAGTTGTGAGCTTATTAAGATAGAAGAGAACATATCCATAGGGCAATGAGCCCATCAATAGGAATGAAAAAATTATCCCTAGGGCGCTTAGCCCATGGTAGGGAATGAAAAATTATCCCTATGGTGCTTAGCCCATGGTAAGGAATGGAAATTATTTAGCCATCCTTATGGCACAAGGACGTCAAAGTGCAATGACATCCTCGAAACATTCAAGCATAAAGACTTTTTAGGGACAAAAGTCCCAATTTATGATGATGAACAAAATTTAAGTTATGCTTCCAATGTCCTAAAGAAAGTACACTTATAGGTTTTGGATAGTCTAAATGTCACAACCCTATGGTGAGGGTACTAGGTCTTGATTAAAGTGGACACGGTAAGAACTTTAGACTTCTAGGTCACCAGATCGCATCCAATCCCGAAAGAAAGGAAACCAAATACCATGGGTTAGAAACGAGAAGGATCGAGCCCTCCAAGCCGCTAACTCATGATACCAGCAACGATCTGGGTGATCCATTCCGCAAATACCAGATATGACTCGAAGTCATTTACCAGCAAAGCAGATGTTCCATCTATCTCAAATCCTAAGCACTAATACCCGGGTCAGGGCATATGTGTGTGCAAACTCAAGTGAAAAACATTAGTGTGTGAGGAAGCATAGAAACCTTTGCTTAAAAATATATTACCACCCCCAAAAACTACAAAATAATTAAACAGGGAGTTCACAAATAATAAATAAAATAAAAGTAAAGCGTATAATAATTGTAAAAAAATATGGCAAACAAAATATGGGTAATTAAGTCCATGAGTTAGCGGCTCTAGGCCTGACCCTCTTATGGGAGTCCCGAGTGGAGTTGCCAGCTGTCGCGACCCGATTTTCGGTTGGAAGACCGGCTCTACGACTTGGGAGGAGGCGAACTCGATTTCTACCCCTTCCAATTGATTTGGAGTCGCCACTACGTTTGTTGTGGTTAAAACATATAAAACTCTATAGTAAGCCCAATTAGGATAATATGGTCTTTAAGTACAGATTCTGAGCTCGGGAGTTGATTACGGATCGGGGAAGGTATTAGCACCCACTCCGCCCGTATTAAAACGGTACCCTTGCTAATAACATGGACTTTTATACCCTTAACAATTATTTATTTAGAATTATTTATTTTTATTATTGAGCCTGACAATATTGACTTTGATCCTACGTACCCCTAATAAGGGGATCAAGGCTTACGTAGTTCTAGTTCAAAAATGGTTTAGCTATTTTGGTTGATTGTTAAATCTGGAAAATACCGATAGGTTTTAGGAGTATTAGTTTATTGAATTGGTTAATTTGATTGTTTTGGTTCAATGAGACTAACAGAATGAGACTAATATTTTTAGAGACAGTATTGGTCGTAGACCTTCTTCCCATTTTCAGAGGAGTTAGAGACGACTCGAACCGTAACCTCACTATAAAAATCTCATGAAATTTATATCGTAAAATAGTTTCTAATTATTTATATATATAGAATTTAGCGATAAAATAATTTATTAATTATATATATATGGAATTAATAGTTTAGAGATAGTGTTGGTCGTAGACCTTCTTCTCATTTTTCGGAGAAGTTAGAGACGACTCGAACCATAACCTTACTATAACAATTCCATGATTAATTTGGTGACAAAATAGTTAGGGACACTACATGAAATCAAGTGATACAACCGTTATGAATCACTTTTAGAGATATTGTTGGTCGTAGACCTTCTTCCCATTTTCGGAGAAGTTAGAGACAACTCGAACCATAACCTTACTACAAAAATTCCATAATTAATATTTTTATAATTATTTACATATATAGAATTTTAGTGATAAAATATTTATTAGTTAATTATGTGGAATTAATAGTTTAGAGACGGTGTTGGTTGTAGACCTTCTTCTCATTTTCGGAGAAGTTAGAGACAACTAGAACTATAACCTTACTACAAAAATCCCATATTAAACTTATTTAATAATATATTGTTGATTATTTTCTTATGTGAAATTATATATAGAGTTAATAGTTCTTTTATGAATCTACAATTTTAACTAAGTAAAAAAGAATAAGTCAGTAAACTCTTATTTTGTTAAACATGTAAAAATAAATTAATTTAAGAATGAATAAAACAAATACATTAACAACAACTACATATATAAATTAAGTAAAAAAACAAAAGTGAAAGAAAATGAATAAATGGTAAGTGAAATAAAGAAGTAGGAGAGGGGTAACCCCATACGGGTTCTTTGATCCCCAAATTAGAAAAGGGAATTTCAATCCCTAGCCCCCCTTCTTCTTCACTCCTTCGACGGCAATGGTGACGGTTTGTGGCGAGTTGCGGTGGATTATGGTTGTTCTCATTGGGGTTGAAATCCGTATTCTTCCTTCTTTCCAATCGGCGGCACTGGAAGTGTACTCACGGTGGTGACGAAACGGGGCTGATTGTAGCTACATGATGCATCTCCTTCTTCTTCGCGAGTTCTTCTTCTCCATTTCCCTCGCAGTAAAGGGGGAATCGAAATCCCTAATTCCAGTTTTATCATCTTCGATGTCGGTTTTGAATTGATGGGGGAAGACAATAATGTCAATCCTCTAAGGCTTGTTGACTATGCTGTGGTCTCGATGCCCCTACCCCGAATTCGAATCGGGTGGTTTACAATGGCTCCCTCCGATGGGTTACGGTGGTTCGAGGTTCAGGTATGCGCGCTTTTCATTGTAGGCGTTAATGGATTCTATTTGCATGGCGGTTCTCATCGGCAGAACTCCAACCTTCACGGTGGTTTCCGATTCTGATTCCCACTCGTAAGTGGTTTGCATCGGGGAACAAGATGACACCGAAAATGGTAATCATATTTTCTATTTCGATACCTTTTTAATCTCTTTATCTTTTTTATTTGGTTTTTATAGCATGAATTTAATCCGCCATATACAACCGATACGGACAAAATGGTTAGTTGACAGTGAACCATAACATTTTAAGTCTACTAAGCCGAGCCCTCCTTTCCATCCTTAATTGAGCATAGATAGGTATCTTTCGGTTGGAACCAAATGAGTGAAATATGTGTTTTATGTGTAGGATATGGTTATTGCGTGTATCGATTTCAGTGTGTGATACCTGATGATTAAAACGCGTTACTGTTTATGAATAATTTACCTGGTTGTATGCCTTGTCCTCTTTGAAATTTGAGTGCCAATCCTTCTGGAAATCCTATGTGTACTTGTGATATATTATCTTTTCTGCTTGTGGTCTCTTCCTGAATTTTCTATGCTCTAGTCCCTTGTTACTGCGTCTATGTGCGTGCTCTGAATGTTTCCTTGTTATCACTATGTGGTCTGCGTGTGTGTATGCCAATTCCGGATGATCTCCTTGTCTTTTTGAATGCTTTTTTAGCGTTTAGTGTTCTCTCTAAAGCCTTTTGATTGCATTATAACTGTTTTGCCTCTCCTTTTTTGTATGTGTTATGATATCTCTCTTTTTCATTTCTCTCTCCTTTTGTGTGTATCTCTTATATCTCTTTTTATTGGTACTTATGCTGCTATATGACTAGTTTTTTGCTCTGTTTTCGATTGTCCTCTCTCTGATGCCTCTATAGTGATGTTTTTATAGCTGGTTGTTTGCTTTATGTGAGCCTTTTGAACTGCCAAAAATGTGTAACATACTGCAACTGTTGATTCTCTGATTCAATGCATTGAAGCTGCCAATGAATATTGCCATAATACCACATCTGTTTTCGTTTGGGATTCTTTTTGTAATCAATGGCTCTTTCTCTATAGATTAGTCTCATAAGTGTTGTGTTATTTAGCTGCTTGCCTTTCTGATTGCTATAACCATTTATTTGTTATATTATGGCCATTATGTATTATTGTAACTGAAATGATAATGATTTCAAATTACTTCTGCTTAGTGCTGTCCTTTGGGATTTTATTAACTGATAATTTATGGCTGGTGTGATGTGTTTGAAATACTCTTTTGAGTTCTGTTGCTTGCGTGTATCTGTTCTTGAATTCCTGTGATGCACGTATTATATGATTTATGCTTGCTTCAATGTGTTACGTGCTCTCTGAGTTGTTATGTTCATATGAACTTTTCTTCTGTTGCTCCTTCTTTTACTCATCATAATTAGTTCTTCAAGTGTTGGTGGCCTCCTAACCATGTCACTGATATTATTATCTTCAGGAGTTTGTTCTTTTTGAT
>NW_017716807.1:0-13467 GCF_001865875.1 Lupinus angustifolius
GAGGACCAGAATGAGGATGAGGATAGGATGAGGACGAGGATGAGGATGAGGATGAGGACAGGATTCAGACGAGAATGAGGATGAGGATAGGATGAGGACGAGAATGAGGTACGATGAGGATGAGGATAGGACGGGGATGAGGAAGAGGATGAGGACGAGAATGAGGATGAGGATAGGACAATTTGGAGTTGAACTATATGCTTACCCTTCCTGGTTCTTACCAAGTGCTTGGTAGTTCGTTATTTTGCTGCTTACATTTGCTTTAGGTTTCACCATTGTCATCTATGAATTGATTGATATTTTTTTTGTATCATACATTTTCATGAATCCTCCATGCTAAAAGTGGTGTAATAATGTAGAAAAAGAATCACATAATTTGGAATTAAAGTCGTTGCTGATCGCTGTTTTGATGCAAAATATATGGTACGATATGCCGTGCAAGGAAGTTAATCCACAAAAAGAGCATTAAATTGTAAAGCTACCAAAACAAGAAAAGACTTATCTGAACTCTTCCTTCAACAACCATTCTTTTTCAAGCTCTTCCTCCAGTTTTCTCTGCAGAAGATCCAGTTCTGCATCAGTAGTAGTCTCACATCTAGCTTCCTCTGTTTTTTGCTTGCATGCATCAATTTTTTCCTGATAATTTGATTCATCTAAGCACAGGTCAAATGCATAATACAATAAATAGGATCTGCTCATACTCCATAACATGAACATTAACTAGTGGAAAAAGGGTAGAGTTTGTAGTGGAGTTCTTTTAGTTCGTAATAGACGGCATGCCATACTTAAGCTACTTCCACGCGAACCACAAGGAAACTTTCCAGCAGCATCTTTCCATTTTCCATTATCATTCCTTCTGCACTAAAACTAAATAACTCAAAAAGATGATAATGGAAAATACCATGCTTCAAACTTCCACTCCATTGTTTTTTTAATTTTGGTACAACATCATTTTTAACTTCAATTATATTAAATTATTCAACATGTTCACAAACCAACCCCAAACAATACATTAGCAATGTACATAAAACTACACCCCCGTGGGGATCAAATCACACAATAGATAAAGACTCTCAGCAACAACAAAGAACGAACAGTTTTTAACTATGGTCCACAACCATGTCACAACCACAATTGCAGCAACATTTTTCCACGAGTATGGTAAATGCAACATAATAGGACACTAATTGAAAGCTCTATAATGTTGCTTCAGAAATCAATCTTGAGGATTAGATATCAGCCAGGAGAGTATTCATTTTTTTTATGATGATTGATAATAAAAGTTTAGAATATTCTTTCTCTCTGTCAATTTCTCTACATAGATTTTCCTAAACCCATATCTATCACAAAGACACTACAGAAAATAGACTATAATGGGAAAACAATAATCAACAAAATAAGCATAAAAATCACAAAAAATGAAAACATTAATACAAAATATTAAATTCCTACATTTATTTTTAAACAACATAGAAGCAGAAAAAAACACAAAATTCATTCTAAAATCCCCAAATTTCGGCACGTTACTAATTTCATTTTAAAAATTGAAAGAATAACCAAGCAAAAAGTGAAAAGGACCTTGAAGCAATTTGTGAAGGGGATTGAAATCGGAGTGGAATGTTGAAGAGAGTGAAATGGTGCGTTGCAGAGTGTGAATTAGGTTATTGATGTCACGCTTGTGTTGCAATAGCTTAACGACGTCGTTGGTGTAAGAGATGAGGTTTCCCACGTCCATGTTTGTTGACAACAATTCCCCATTTGTCCAATAACTTTCCGAGGGAGGAAACTTTTCCTCTATTTCATAGTCATACTAGTAGGAGACCCATGTGATTCTTTTGCATAAATTTAAGAATTATGTGACTAAACATAGATGGAAAATAACATGGAGAATGTGACTAAAGATTATCTCATCAACATTGCTTTATATATATTTGATTGTTGATATAAAGTTATTGTTTAGTAAGATGATATTAAATTTATTATTAAAAAAATTAATAGTTAAAAATAAATATTTTAAACATAATCTAAAATAAGTTATATAATATTTGTTACAGATTTTGGAAACTTTTTTACAAATGACATTTGTCGTTGTCTTCAGTGGTTTATCATCATTGTCATGTATCAATATCTTCAATATTTTTACTCTATACATTTGAAACAACTGCATACAATTGGCCATGATTGAATACCGATCTATGTAAATACAACCTCACACTCTCTAATGATTTACCTTGTGATTTATTGATTGTCATAATGTATGACACAATTATAGGGAACTGTCTTCTGATAAGCATGAAAGACCATGGAGATTGGAATGATGACATTGATAACCTAGGAATGTAAGTGATATATCCAATGTTTTTTCCAGACATTAACCACCAACCTTGTACCGTTACATAACCCTTCAAACTGATCTAAATTCCTTAATAATATAATCGAGGTGCCTACTTTCAACTTGATTTTATGATTTGGAATGCTTGATGTTGAAAAAGAATTTAGAAATTCAGGTGTTAATATGTTGAATGATTCATTGTCATTAGCATCAGAATATCAACTTCATCTTAACTCAAGTGTTCTTTTTCATCACATGTAAGTATACATTAGAATAGTTATTAATATAAATATAATAAATGTATTACTTTTAACATAATGTGTATGTTAAATAAAATTGAATATAATTCACCTAGAATTTTATCATAACATATTCATTTATTTGATTAATAATCTAAATTGTTGATGCAAGTATTACTCTACATTGAAGAAAATGGTCATCCTTGTAATGGTCTTGTAAGTTTGTGTAGGTGCTAATGACTATCGCATCAATTGGGTTATCATAATTTACATTCAAAGTTCCTCTTTGATATCAATTCCAGCACAATCATCATTAGGCTGAGATAATTTTCCATTTCCCATTTTTAGTATCCACTCAGAGAATTGCTTGATATCTGAATCATTGTTATGATTTTGTAAAAGCATGTTCTTTCTAAGGGTTAAAACTGTATATTGATGCCAAAGATAAGATGCATTAATTGTTGCATAAACAATATTTGAATGACAACCTCTTGGAACCACTAGTAATATTTGCCTAAAATCACCTCCAAATAATATAACCTTTCCTCCGAACAAAATTTAGCCATTTTTTATTCCCATGATGTCGCAATCAATACAACATGCTTATGAAATCTAATGCATATGTTAGAGTTTGTCACATGTGCGTTTTTCCATTTCCTCCATAACTATATAGAAAAACATACGACCTTGTAGACGGCTAACAACTTGCATTATAGTTTGGAATATCTTATATTGTTCATCTACATAATATGAAATTAATATGTTAACATTCATATTATTATTAGAAATAAGTTAATTAGGATTAACATTAAATAAAGAAATTTTTAAGAAAATGGAAGTACATGTTAAAGAGTTGAAAAGAGTATGAAAGTTTCTATTTAATTCATATGTATCATAATTAAGCTCTTGATATATTAGTTTATTTCCTAATTGACTTGTTATGTACCCATTTACTCCTTCGATTTCCTTCAAGTAGTTTTTCAATCTCCAATAAAGTTAGATTTTGTAGTTGTTTATTCGTAAGCACCAACCCTATAAGGTATAAAATGTGTTATATGATATAATCTATTTAAATAAAAGAAATTTAATAATACAATGTGATAAAATTGTTGGATACCTTGATAATTGGAGATATTTCTTTGATTGTAAAGAATTCTATCAGATAATCATTGTTATGTGTTCTCCCAAACATGATTTAGCCTATTCATAGATGTAGATAAAATCATTGTGATAAGTAATTTCATCAAGTAGAAACCAGAACCCCGATCTTTTGCTTCTCTTAGAGCTTCAATGTATTCTCTATCATTCTTACATAAGCCACATGCAAAGCATGCATCCCTAAACGTTTCATATCGAATATTTGAAATAGTTCTAATATCTTCATAACATGTTGGTCCTTTAATAACTGTCAACTCATCCTAAAATAGTACAGCTCACCGGTGCATGAGAAACCCAAATTAATCTTCCAATTGTATAACCTGATTTTTTTGGCTTCCAAGACCTAGTTTTCTTAACATAAACAAAATTTGACACATATTGAGCATAACCCAAAGTTCTATCTTCTTGATATTTTTTATTAGCTTCCAATCTAGGATATAAACATAGATTCTGATATAGTTGGTCTTGAAAGAATATTGTCTATATCCTCGTGATCATTAAAGTAAACAGGTTGTTCTCCTAGAAGATGAAAGTATAATCGTTCAACAGCTGGTTGTCTCCCATGAATTGGAAATTTAAAAATTCTCCAACATGCTTCTGATGGTGATACATATCTACAATCAAGATATTGTTTAACCTCATCAACGTTACCAAGAGCCTGTGATGCACCATCATCTGTTGGTTTAATAACAGTCGTGATCTTATCATACCTTTTTTTTTATATTCTTGAGTAAGTACTTAACTGAGGTACTTTGGTTATACTACTCCATATTAATGTGAGCTTGCTACTTAATTAATAGTTGCTGGTTGTAAGGAATAACATAGAGATTGTCAAGAGAGATGTCATTTTTTTCAACAATATTTCCATTATATCTTCTCATATAAACAGGTTATCCCTCTTCATCAACAATTGTAGACTTTTGAAATTGTTTTGGAAAATACCGAGAACACTTACCATCTTTCATGCATGGAGAAGACATATTGCAAGAACCATATGGACCATGAATCATATGTGACTCACCAAGTTGTACAATTCAGGATCATCATTTTGATTTGGAATTTCAGTAGAGATAATTCTATCAATGTCATTTGGAGATGGATATTCATTATAAGGATGCAAAAAATAAGCAAGTGCACATGTGGTAAGCCTCTCTTCTAAAATTCAATGGTGTACATATCTGGAACCTTAAATCATAAAGGAATAATAAGTATCCAAAATTACTTATATAGTAAGATATATGAGATAAAGGTAAATATATTGTGAAATATATACTTACACGCCATTACTTTACCCCACACATGCCTTTTATTTATATCTTGAAGCAACTATTCAAACTTCATTTTGAACACTCTTGAAATTATATCTCACCTATCATGCAGCTTCAAACCCAAAAGATTAAGAAATCTTACAATTTCAGACCAATTAGGATTGCATGTCATTGTTAGAAACAAATTAGGAAATCGCAATGAACTACAAATCGTCATTCCATCAAAGTATAATTGATCCATGTACCTACGACTACCAAGAAAGGTTGAAGGTAATATGACTCTTTTCCAATATTTGATCCTTCACTTTGGTCATTTGTTTGAGACTAATTCAAATTTCTGTATTTATCAACCCTTAACTTTGATTGATTTCTTTTGATAAAAGATAGTCGTCCAGACTCCACCACAATATAAGAATAACTAAAAAATAATGAAATAGTCTTCTTGACCTCAACAAAGTTTGAGCCTCATTCTTCCTTGTTTGCAATCTAAAGGATATCCATCCTTTCACTATTAGACAATTTCGTTTCCTATTTTGAGAATCAGCTCTAGCTTTGTGACAAACATCCTGTCTGTAACCATCCTCCCCAAATGGAAACAACAATGGATATTGAAAATCTAAATAGCTTGCATGTAATTCATCAATTCTCTTTAAATAACCAGTTTGTGTCTTCATAATTATATCTCTTTGTGATGTTGAATTAATATCTACAATTATTAAAGCATTCAGAAATTGTTGGTAAGTTATTTACTCTACCATCAGAACTCAGTTCGGAAATTAGCTTCAATTTCAAATTAAGAAGTACACCATCTTTTAATCACTCCCTTGTCATTCTGAAGGACTTTGCATGGACATTATATTCATCCAACATTTGTGATAATTGGCAAACTACTTGGGAATCAACCTTGTTGTTCATATATTCATCAATTGAATAACAAATCAATAAGATTGCACATAATAGAAAAAAAATATGACATTATTATCCATAGTAATATTATTATCTACCTTATTCCTTTTATCGTGTTTTGAATTTCATGTTTTGTATCATAAATGTAAAGTTGCACAAACTTTGAGCCTTGTTTAGGCATCGACAATATACTACCAATATGATGACATGGTTGTCCTTGTATCCTAATAGTTGAAGGACCTCTACCATTATTGATAGATCTATAAAATTTTGCACCCGCATATATGAAGACAAACATCATGTTGTATAGACGATTATTGTTTTGATAATTTAGACTATCACGGAAGTGCAAATAAAAAATGAGATGTCAAAGGATTGGAAGAGGTGTTTTCAATAAAGGTATTTGTACTTTACCATCACTACAGAAAAGTTCATATTTGGGTGTTGTAATGTTTCTACGTTTACGCTTTCACTCTTCATACCATATACATGCTCCACAATAATCACATTCAATAATAGGATCACCAATATCAGAATAACCTAAAAACAATTTTAATGTTAGTGGACATTTTGGTGTACTATAAATTAAAATTTAAAATGCTTAGTAAATAACATTGACGTTTTTGAAACATTGAGGTCGTATGAGAATTATCAAATTGATCTTCATCTTTTGAAGAGTATTCAATATTAACATCGTCTAAATATAAAGAATAAAAAATATTATTGTTAAATAGAATCATTAAATTAACTTATTAAATAATAAACCAAAATTTTGAATCAATACATTGTATGTCAATTTCAGAATTGACATCATCTTTGTTTGTATGATCGTTGAACTGGTGACTATAACTTTGCGTTGATGAAAAAGGAAACATATTTTCTTTTGTTGTTGCATTGTTGTTCAAGTTTTGAAGATCTAACATGTTCCCATATCTATTCATAAGATTTATACTTATAGATTCTTGATTGACACATCTCTTTTTCCTATATTGGTCATGAATTTTTGATGGTCGGGTATGGGATGTCGAAGTTGAACAACCATTGATGTTTAATAAATCGTAACTCTGTTTCAAGTTGGTAGAATTTAAATGTATATGTGATAGAGGGGTTCTACTCATTTGCATCAGTGTAGAATTATGTTGTTGAGATTGCACTGATGAATGTGTTTGTTGTTTTGATCTTGAATAATTTAAACCCCTATCCTTCAAAAAAAACTTTCTTTTATTTCTTGCTATTGAATAATAGATGTTTGGATTATTTGTATCCTTTTGATATCAACAGAAACAGATATGCATTCACCAAATCAAGTCCTGTTTTATGCACAATGTATACATCCAAGTATAAGCTTAGTGTACAACTTAGATAATTAAACATTAATAAATAGAAAATGAAACTCGTAGCCAACAAACAATTTATGGATGTTTTAGGTGGAATACATTCCCTTTAATTGTTAGTGCTAACTTTGATTTCACCTTTTTAGTTCAATTTATCAATTGATGGTGTATTTATGAGTATAGAAATGGTAGCTTTCTATTTTAAAGATTACCGAACTATAAAATTTGAAAGTCTTATCTATAAAAAAAGGCAGTTTTTTTTAATTTATTGTTGCATATTTGGATTTGATATAAAAAATTATGTTATCACTTAGTAATTATATTATACAAAGTAATCATTAAAAATAAGACTTTGTTGTATCCATATAATAGTCTATAGAATTGTAATTCATACATTCACAATTCTTTTAAACAATTGCCTAACAGACTCTAACATGTTATAGGATAATTTTAAAATTGGTACAAAATGTATTTTAAAGGTGGTATAAAATGAACAAAGTTGACCGAGGAAGAGATAATAGTAGGATAGTCCATAACATGTCTGCTTTGCTAATCTAACAAAGGAATAGATCATAGAATAAATATTATTCAGAATGAATCACAAATTATAGTATATTCAATAATCTAACTCATCTCTAACTGAATACATAAATAATTTGAACAATAAATGGATAACACCAAACTGCATTCCAAAATACCAAAATCATAAAAACCTTTCTAGAATCTACAAAATATAAGTGAACAACATGTTAGAATTATATAGGTTTTTTAACAAATGAAATTAAACATGTCAAAGGAGTAAAATTGGGAACATACATCAGTTTTGGAAGAGGAAGAAGATGACACAAACATATATATTCATGATCTCATATTGAACAAAAAAATGGAAGGAAAACCCATAAAAAGTAAGAAATAAATATTAAAGATCACATTTTGAAGACAAAAAAAGTGAAAGTAGAATGTAACAAATACAACAAATATATATTGAAAGACCACAAAAGTATTAAATATGACATTTTTAAGACAAAAAATGACAAAGTAGCATCACTTGTGCATATTATTCAGAATGAATACCAATCTAGAACATCAAATTGCATTCCAAAATATCAAAATCATAAACACCAATCCAAAATCTACATAACATAATTGAGATAACATGTTCGTCAATTAAAATAAGTAACAATAACATATATAACTAAGTTTAGATACTCATATAGTTTAAAATATCTATTACTTCATTGTAAACATCCACAGACACATATTCTTGGAGAGACATTACATAAAGAAACAAAAGTATTACCTTATGGACAGAATGATGTATACACATCTATGAATGAAGTATTGACAACCAACTTCCTTTCTTCAATCATAAACACAAAACACAAATGTAGTTGTTAAGAATAAAGTTCAAAGGAAGAAGTTTTAACTAAAGAAGAACTATTTTCAGTAGGAAAACAAAAAAAGAAGAAAAATAATGTCATAAAATTATTTCCCCTTATTTTGTAAAAGAAAACGATAATGATGCTAAAGAAATTGCATCTTACCTGAACACTTTAAGAAGCATGGAGAAGAAATAGTATGTTGAGAGAGTAAGTTTTTTTTTTTAAAACCTAGTTGGATTTACGTGAAGAAATAATAGAAGGGTTTGAGCTGCGAAGGGAGAAGGAGAGATGAGTTACGAAAAGGAAAGAAGGGAAGTGACTTTTCCTTCTCTTTGTTTCTCACTCTTTATCTGGTGAGTTGACATAATTTTTTTATCCTTTTTGAATTTTACCTTTTCTTGTAGAAGACTACATACCTACTTTTTTCCTCACGATTTCAGCATTATGTTTTCCAATGTAATATTGAAAATAGTATGTCAACTCACCTGCATATTTAAAAGTAGAAAAAGTTAAATAAAATAAATCTAGTATGTTATGTTATATAAAATTGCATATTGCATAGGAAAATCAAATATGAATAACCAAAAAGTAGTGTTGGAGAGATAGTTTGTCATTCAGAGAATGGTGATTGATCTGCAAAAAATAATTTGAATAAATACAACATTTATAATGTTAAAGCTCAATTATTTGTTTAATATCTATAAATTTATTTGAAATTTATAACCTACCATGGTCAAATACGATTACACATATAGATTATAACCTAAGATTATAATGTTTAAGAGAAATAAACACAATTTATGATATATTTTTTTAAAAAAGCATAAAATGAAGTTATATATGTTTTTACAAGTTAATGTTTAATGAAATCACATGGAAACGGAAAGAATTTTGTTATTACCTTCTTTGATGTCACCATCTAAAACTTTAAAATGATTAAATTTTATTAATATTTGAAATTAATGATATAAATTGGAATGGAAATAAATGAATAAATAGACAAAAAAGTAATTGTATGTCTGCATGACTATATTTTTGTTTTAAGTTCATAGTATCATTGATATTAAACAATGAGCATTAGCATTCATCATGATCCCTTTAAAAAATGTATATCACATACTATATGGTATATCATGCACCACTCCAAAATTCAACGTGTTAGAAAATTATCATGTTCTATCTACCTACGAAATAATTTATGTCTATAATTGAACATCTAAATATATAACATAATGTGTCCAAATAATAAAATATCATTGTTTCATAGTTATGGTTAATGTATTTGTTGACATCATCAAACAATAGAAACAATTACCTTAACTTAACGTGATAAGCAAATTATATTAGTTTTAAAAGTTCTTAGATGTGGTGAAGAGGTAAACAGTGGCGGATCTTAACTTAAATCTTAGGAGGGGCAATAATATTTAATTACACGTTAATTAACTGCACATGTGGTAAAAAAATTATTTATTTCCTTTTCAATATTAATCACAATGTTGTATGCAATAAATTCATCTTCTATTTTCCTACCTAATTTTGTTTGGTTGTTTTCATTGTTGAAAATGATATTTATGTTAACCGAACCACAATAGTTAAGATAAGACGAACAATTTGATAAAACAAGACATGACTAACAACATATGATTAATATTAAATGAATTTTTATGATATATTATCAATACATACATAATCTCTTTCATTATGTGTAAAGTATTTTCGAACTCAAATGAAGTCATATATTATAAGCAACATCATCATCTACACATGTAAAAGAATTAGATCCATTTATGTATAATTTTTAGAATGACAAACAAGTTAGACTACATTTATTTATCAAGGTAGAAATTAAAGGAATATGTGAGCTTCAATGATTTACTTCATAAAAATGTGTTTGGGTGTAGGTAAGTGATTGTACCTGTTGTTTCAAAAAAATGTATTAATCTATGTGTCACTTGTTATGATTGATTGAGAAATGTATTTTATAATTTAAAAGTTTAATAATTAAGTATTTTTCAAGTATCACATGGATTGACATATTTTATGGGACAACAAATATGTTCATGTGTGCAAAAATTCAGGAGGGGCAGCAGCCCCCACCTGCCCCTATAATCATCCGCCTCTGGAGGTAAATAAGAAAATTTACAAAACATGAGGGCAGTTAATTAATACTTTTGTTTTATGTACTTATCAGTTACTAATAGCAAAATATATTCACATAATATATATGGGAGAGTAGTGTTTCAAACTTAGTCACTCTCAGTCTGTAAGTAGTTAAGGATGAGGTCACAATATATATATCAAACTATGATGTATCAATATATAGTTCTCAAAAGGTTGTACACAACTTATCATGCTTCTATTAGTCACTTCACCGTGATATGTTTTGCCATCTTCAAAGATGAAAACCAAGAGGATTTAAAGATCGGGCTTTGTGGCAGGTCCAAATCTAAGTCAGTCGACATTCTCTTGGCTAGAGTTAGTAATTGAAGGTTGTCTGGATCATGATAAGCAGTGATAGATACAGACTAACCATGCAAGTTGAAAAACATGTCAATAAACCATAGTTATAACAAGAACTACCTTTTCATATTAAACATTATAGTCAATTATGGATGCCACTCACAAATTCATATTGAGACATGTCATTGAGATGACACTTTCCATTAAGTTCCTCAGAGGTTGAATCCTTGTTAAAAACAGGTAAAAATTAACTTACATTATACTAGAAATAAAAATAGATTAAAAACTGGATAAAACACAAATATCATTAACTCATAGTATGTATCTCCAATGTTCCAAATTGATCAACAATGGCTTTGATCATGACTAGACTTTCAGATAGCCTTATCATAGAAGATTGGTGGTAAGATGGTTAGACTTTGGCTCTAAATGCCATTATCCTTGCAAGCAACATGTCAATTATTAGAGGGAATGCCTTTGGATCATCCTCACCTTCCTACATATAAAAATAGAAAAAAAAATTATAAATTGTTTTAATAAAAAAAATTATGTACCGATGTGATACCAATCTATATAATGTATAACTAGAAAAATATGTATTGCGACCTTCCAATTTCTTAGCTCGAAAGGAGATACTGCAATAATATCAATACAATGACGATCCCAAAACACAAATCTTCCACTTCCATTCTCATGAATGACTTTAATGTCCAATTTGTACCTTAACAAAAACTTCATATTAAAAATAAGCAAGGAAATTAAAAAGTCTAAATTTTTAAAAGTAAACTATATAATGAAACCGTATTACCTTGGGGTAGAACTCAAGTTATATGTTCCACACTTGCACATGAACGGAACGTCCTTAACATCAGCCTACTTAGTGCACTTTGAGCATTGCAGTTGTTCCACAATAAACATTGCAGTTGTTACACAATAAATGTTGCGGTTGTTTCAATAGTAACACAAGTTATTTCTTGACTTTAACAAAGTTGGGTAAGGACATAACTAATACAAAAAATGTAAACACAACATAAATATACCTAAGCTGATGTTAAGGCAACAATTTCAGAAACAATCTTCACCTTAGCCTTGCACATGAATCGATCATCATCAGATAAATTACAATATTGAGACAGTCGGTTGTTACCTTGGCTCAATGAGTCACATGACAGAGTTGAAGTTGCAAAACTACAAAAAAGTTACCGAAAATAGAATATGAATTTGATCAAGAAACAAAAATGTAATAACCTAACAAAAAAGAAAAAAAAACATATGAAAAATAATAGAATGTGAGACTTCTATAGGATGTACCTATCCTTGTATTTCTGATATCAGGAATTTCATCATCAATCAATATTTTCGATCCACACCATGAATTGCTAACAGTCGATGGATACTTACCTACAAAACAATCAACTTCAAAGTCAAATTCATAATTCAATAATCAGGATATGTGTAATTGTAGAAGGATAAAAAATACCTTGTCCTTCCTTAATTCTGGCATGTGTCAAAAAAACAATCATAGGCTCACCAATTGTGAAGTTGTTGTAACAGTTAAAAAATTTCATCTCATGTGATTCTCAGAGAGTACATGTGATAACATCACCACTGATTACAACAAAGAGTCAAAAACTTGTGAGATAAAATAAGTTAATTAGTCATAGTAAAGAACAAAATCAAGTTACAATTACCTAGAATCTCTGAGATTGAAAATAATCTTCTTTAAAGAAGCTTAGGTCTGAGAGAAAACCATTTTATCAACGACACCAATAATGTCTACAAATTAATAAAAATCAAGTATTAATACAATATAAATAAACTAAAAATTAGTTGAATCTGAAAATATATATTTTATAAAAAAAATTACCTACTAACAAATCAGCATGAAAGTCCCCATCAAGTATTTTAGCAAACGTTTTATAAACATATTCAAATTTAAGAATATATGCAAACTCGTTTTCTCTTAGAGTTGTAAAGTCTTAGATGGTAAAATGATTTAAAAATGTTCAATCTTAGTTAAGTAAACTTACTTTAAAATGGTAAGATTTACTTAAAAAGTATTGATTTTATTTAAATTGACTTAATTTAAAAATGATAAGTCTAGCTTAATGATCTTATTTTAAAAGGTTAGTTTTAGTAAAAATGTTTTATTTACAAAAAAATAAGATTTATGAACTATCGGAAAAATGTAATGAAGTGGGAATACATGTCTAGAAAGGTTCTATCTAAGGAAAGACTTGGTATTTAAGGGTGTCTTTACGACCCACCTCTCTTTCCTGGGAACTAGCCTGGTGTATATCCACGGATTACGACATAATTCCGGTATAAGTTTTATTGAAAATCTTACTTTAAAAGTTGTTATTTGATTGTAAGACTTTCAATGACAAA
>NW_017716808.1:0-19019 GCF_001865875.1 Lupinus angustifolius
ATTCCGCCTTGTACTTTGTATCAACATTTTATGATATTCTAATGAAGTATGATTCGAAGTTATATTGAGTTATTTTATTACCATTAAGTAATGGTTTTTGATTTTCCGCATTGTATGTTACTTAAAGTGATGTTCCGAAAATGAAACGAATATAAGGAAATAAATTTTATATGGCATCATTATTTTTAAAAAAAAAAATTACCCATTTTTTTTAGCAAGATTTTTTTGGAGTAATTTTCGGGGCGTTACAAGTTAATAGGCAACTTTTATTAAAATCAAACTTTTTAGCCCGGCCCAGTCGGGTCTTTTCGAAAACGGGTTCGGCCCGGGTTTATGCGGGCGGGTTTGGGCAGCCTGTTATATTTTTTTTATACTTTAGATTGCCATGTGCACACTATCACAACTCTCACCTCAACCCATTTCCCCTCTCTTATACTTACTATCTCACTTTCCCTTCTCCCTAATACCCTATGGATTAATTTATCATGTCTTCTTATTAGAGTTTACTTGAGAACTTAGTATATCTCCTGTTAAGAATTTAGATATAAGAGGGTGCTAGTTTGAATTACTGCATATATATTTTATTTTGTCTTGATTAACTTTTGGATGACACACATTTTTTTCTTCAATGCCCAACAATGAGTAATAACTAACGAGTCATTATAACTCAATTTTGGAGAAATCATGGGTTCTACTCTTTTAGCATTATTTTCTTTTATATTTGCATTATTAGCTAATCATTTCCATTAGCTAAGTGATCCCTTTTTTTTCTTAATAAGTCCTTAACAGAGGACAAAAGTGCTGTAGTTATATTGTTATGCCAATTATTGACTTTTAGTTTATTGGCTTTCAAGTTCAGAATCAATTGAAATGCAGAGTAACTGTTTTAAGAATTTTATGTGGGCCAACCCGCAGTCCGCATATGGCAGATTTGGGCTACAATCCGACATATAGGAATTGTGACCGAGCTTTTTAGTTCGACCATATATCGTCCGAACTCAATGTGGGCTGGCCTGAGCCCATTAGGGTAGCCCGTTTTGACGAGTCTAACCATCCCTGCATATTAGATATATTTTCTAAAGTATGAACTTTCTCTAGTAGTATGTGATGACAAGCCACCAACCATATGGTTTTATGAAATCTCATATCAATGTATTTGGTTCGTTGTCGAGAAGATAACATAACACATAAATGCTATTTACTCTAACCTGGATACATTAGTTCAACCTTATAATTTGTGTGGTTGTTTTATGAGAATAAACCAAAATACTACATTATTTCTTTTTTTTTACATCATCTTTCTTAGAATTTGAAATGGAAAAATAAAATAAAATGGGAATATTTAAAAAAAAAACTTAAAAACGTTATAAGAATAGATATAAAGATAGGATTTGTTTTAAATTTCGTTTTTAGTATTTTTAAAATATTTTTTTGCATTTAATTTTTTTCTTGTGAAAATACATAGTTATATGTGACGTGACACAACTAACATTGATCATCACTAATCACATCATCACTAATCACATCATCACATAACAACACAAGATAGATGGAAGAATGAATATTAAAATTTTAGCTTCTCCAAGAATTAAAATAGTTAAAAAAAAGTTACAAAATCAGTCTTATTTAGATGGAGGGGGAAACTTAACTAATCTTTTAGAGGAAAAATTATATGCAAGAATGATATATGAGTTTTATACATTGTTATTACATTATCTACATTTATATTTAATCATATAAATGAATGATATATTAATGATGTATAAATGTTAACAATTTCAAATGTGTTCATTTTCTTAGAATCTAGAGTTATCAACTCAAGAATTGAAAATTTCATTCAACACGAATTTTGGTGTCTAAAGGCTTCTCTTTGGGCTCCTTCTTATCTTTCTATTATGTGGTCCATTAATGTGAAAATATGAACAATGCATGTTAGGGTAAGTCACTTTGCCTGTCATTTCAAAACCACAACAAACCAAAGAAACAAGGACCTTGCAACTTCGGATCTCTATCACTTAAAAGGAAATTGAGAGGTATTTTAAAACAATCTTATTCTTATATATGAAGAGATTATTTTAATATTGAATTAGTGTCTTCTTAATCACTAAAAATTAATTTTATTGTAATATGTTGAAGTTTTTTTGGTACTATCATATGTATCATTTCACCAAAGGAACTAATATTAAGGAACTCATTAGTTTTTGGACACATCCTTTTTTACACCTATATTATAATTATTGATCAATTTTTTATTTTATTTTAGCAATGATAATAAAAATAATTATAAGTTATAAGGCAAGTATAAAAAATAGTGTTTGAAAAAAGAGAAGAAATTTCAACCCGAAGACTTTGTTCCAAATAATTGTGGCTCTAGAATCTTGCGGGGCATTTACGCTCATTCATACCTATTATCATCACGCCAATATAGACTTTCCCTTGCAACTTGTAGCCACGTACATGCCTCCAAACCCACAACAATGACTTTTCCCTTGGCACATTTTGATTATTTTGCTTTTCCCAATTAAAATTCGCACACAATTTTAAAATATAGAGTAACAATAAAGTCTTATTTTTCACTTATCAGATTCTTAAGATTTACAACATCAGAAATTCCCAACAAATAATTAGTCATCTTATTATTATTCTCGTTAATACGTTTACCTATGGAATTTAAGGCCAAATATCATATCGTAGCAATCTATAAAAAACATTAACCAAGTACATGTGTTAGGGATATTAAGAATATGATTATATACTTTGATATTATATTTTTTGAGATTATTAATTGAAAAAGTAAACAACTTAGCAAACTTAATTGAACATAATGTTTTTTTGCTCTTGGTTCATAAGCTTTTTTCATAAACTAAACTTGTTATCCAAACAAGCTTTATGTTTACATAAAAAGGTTCTAAATAAAAAAAATCAAAAACAACCCCAACCTTAACATGCACTAAGCAGTGTGAGGATAAGCAGTGTGAGGAGCGTGAAAAATGTTAAGTGTAAATACTTTTTTTTCTTTGATGCATTGTAATCTAACACACAAGTATATGTTAGTTTGGATAATAAAACCGTACACAATTGGTAATTGATAGATATATAATTGGGTTCATTAAACATAATTGATAGGATTCAACCCAATACCGTGTATATGAAAAATAGTTTGTTTGGAAATACTCTAGTCATTATAATGATGTTCGTTTTGACATTGTATAAGAAGCTTTCCTTGCATGTTCCAAGCTTTGACCCTTTCACTTATTAAAACACATTATAATTGATTCACTTCCTCTTTACCAATGCCCATGGCACTATTCTTCAAGTCCAAAAATATAATGCTTTCAACAACTCTTTTTAGCTTCCTCCTATTTCTCACTCTCCTTCATGCCAAGGCTTTTGTCTTTGAAGGATTTCATAATAATAGTAAACTCATTCTTGGTGGAGCTTCCATTATCAAAACAAGTTCTTTACTTAGACTCACCAACACATCAACCAATATTATAGGTCATGCTTTCTATGCTAATCCTTTCCAAATGTTTAATACAACAAATTCTTCTCTCCAACCAAACCCTACTTATTCTTTTAGTACATCTTTTGTTTTCTCAATTGTATCACCAAGTTCTGGCTCTGGTGGCTTTGGTCTTGCCTTCACCATAGCACCTTCAACAGAATTTCAAGGAGCTGGGGCAGGTCACTTTCTTGGTCTAGTTAACTCAACCAATAATGGGAATGTTTCAAATCACATATTTGCAGTTGAGTTTGACACAGTAAATGGATACAATAGTGACCCAGACACTGAAGGAAACCATGTTGGTGTCAATTTAAATGATGTGTCCTCAATTGTTAGTGAACCTGCTGCATATTTTGAAGAAGGAAATGCTTATGAAAAGGAAGAGTTTAGCATGGAAAAGGTTGATGCTGTCCAAGCTTGGATAGAATATGATGGTGAAAAGAAAACTTTGAATGTAACAGTAGCTCCTTTGTCATTAAAAAAACCAAGCAAACCACTTATATCTAACAATATTGACCTCAACAATGTTCTTAAGGAGAACATGTTTGTTGGTTTTTCAGCATCAACAGGCCAAGAAGCAAGTTCTCACTATATTTTGGGATGGAGTTTTACAATGAATGGAATTGCTCCTTCACTCAATATTTCTCAGCTTCCAAAGCCACCATCAAAGTTGCAAGATTTTTCATCATCTTTCCCTTGGGTCAAGGTTGCAATTTCCATTTTGTCTGCTTTGACTTTTACCTTGTTATGTCTTTTACTTTTTCAAAGATTGTACAACAGATATAGTAACTTTGAGGCTCTTGAAGAATGGGAACTGGATTGTCCTCACAGATTCAGATACAAAGATCTTCACATAGCAACAAAGGGGTTCAAAGAGAGTGAGTTAATTGGAGTTGGAGGCTTTGGTGCTGTATACAAAGGTGTGTTACCAACTACAGGAATTGAGGTTGCTGTTAAGAAGATTTTGAGAAAAAATGCTCATGGTATGAGAGAATTTGCAGCGGAAATTGAAAGTTTAGGAAAGTTGAGGCATAAAAATTTGGTGAATCTTCAAGGTTGGTGCAAGAAAAAGAATGAACTCCTCTTAGTCTATGATCTCATCCCAAATGGAAGCCTTGATTCTATCCTATATGATCCTAACAACAATTTTGTTCTCGATTGGGACCAAAGATTCAATATAATCAAAGGCATCACACAAGGATTATTGTATCTACATGAAGAGTGGGAACAAGTGGTGATCCATAGAGATATAAAAACTAGCAACATTCTAATAGACCGCGATTTGAATGCTCGTTTAGGCGATTTTGGATTGGCACGACTCTATAATCACGGTCAAGTATCACACACAACAAATGTGGTAGGCACTATTGGTTACATTGCACCAGAATTAACTCGAACTGGAAAGGCATCTACAAAATCTGATGTGTATGCATATGGTGTTCTACTCCTTGAAATTGTTACTGGTAAGAGACCTAGTGATTTGGATGAATTTGTCTTGGTGGATTGGGTTATTGAAAATTACCAACTTGGTCAAGTTCTTGAAGTGGTTGATCCTAAGATGAATTTAGCTTATGATGAGGAAGAAGTTGAGTTGGTTTTGAAGTTAGGTCTCTTATGTTGTCATCACAGAGCTGATTATAGACCAACTATGAAAGAAGTGACAAGGTACTTAAACTTTGATGAACTTCTTCCTAGTATTGCTGATTGGACACATGATGTTTCTGAGAGGAGCAGATTGAGCTCAGGTTTCTTACAATTCATGTCTAATAGTACTATTTCAGCATCAAATATTTTATCCTCCACTGGCATGAGTACAATGTCTATAGAAGATGGTAGATAGCAAAGGGTCATGATCTAATTTATGTTCTTTAATTCTTATGTCTTGATCAAATTTGTTCTTTAATTTGACACTGTTCTTTTTTTGTTTTTTCTAGATTAGTTTCTTAAACATAGGTAAAGTGCTGGATAAATAAGTGTTTTACTTTATAGATAATTACATGAACAGTAGACCTTAAATCTTGTGTAAATCGTTTTCTGCATTGCCTGTCATGGTCTACATAAACATAATTGACAAAATCAAGATTTTACGTAAGATCGGAAAGGATATATAAACACGTAAAATATATAATCATAACACGGATCGTAAGATCCTACCAAACATTAAAAGAATTAAACATATACATAAATACCAGGGTTTTTAGTCTAAACAAATATGAATGATGTTAACATGATATCAGAAAGGTTTTACATTTATAATTTATAATATATATAGAAATGTAAGTACATATATTATAACAAAAGATCAACTCAATGTACAACCTCCCACTTTGTTAAATACATGTACAATTACTCCTATTACTTATATAAACACACCTATTACTTATATAAACAAATAAATTTAATACTAACTAGACATTTCAGAGATATTTGAAACTAAAATTTAAAATGATAAAAGTCACTGTATTGGGAAAGTGGGGAAGACAAAAAAAATGAATTTTAAAGTAATTCCTAATTATAAGTAGAGGGGAGTACCAAAAAGTTTTTTATGAAGAGTCACACATAGTATAAGACAAATGGTTAGAAAACCCACATTAATAACTCTTTTAACCGGATGAAAATCACCTATATCCATTAGTATTCCTAATGGTGTACCAAACTAATCAAAATAGGTTACTTTATTGGAATTTGTTTTTATAAAAAACATAAATTAATATTTTATATTATTTTAAAAAATAATATTGATTAGGAATAGAGGGACATGATCTTTTTGGACAAAGGATCTTTGTCCCTTTTAACTTACCAGAATACTTGAAGACATTAGCACAAACATTATAGACATTAGCACAAATAATTAGAGTACAAATGGTTAGAATATTTAAAGACATTTGAAAGCTCACTTTAATACCTCTTTTAACTAGCCAGAATACTTAATGACATTAGCACAAATATTAAAGACAATTAGCACAAATAATAAGAGAATATTAACTTATAGGACTTCCTTCATTTTGAGCACCCCTTCTTCAACCTCACCTTCTTGAACCTCATCTTCTTCAAACTCAACAACTACTTCATTACCTTAGGAAGCACTCACTCTATAACAAATAACTTTAACGACGAGAAGAAGTCACATATGCAAAAAATGGCATCTACAACTCAGCGAGGAAAAAACATGGGAGAGGAATTGAAATGGAAGAATCGTAACGATCTCATGATCTTACGGTTTTCCACGACGATCCTAGTAGTAACAGCAGAATTGTTTTCTTAGCCAGATCGTGCCTCACAATCGATGGCAAGCTCGTAAAATCGGACAATCTCGCGTGGTAGATCGTGATTTTAACTACATTGTACATAAAATATACGATAACACATGATAGTGATGTTAAAAATTCATAATTCCTAATTAAGGTGTGTATCATATATTTAATACAATTATATCAATTATTTATTTTTTGGTTACAAACAATTGATCTAATTACTGACAACCTATAAGACTTTTGAAACTGATGGATATGAGCTTAATGAGTGGATACACAAAAGGTTGGCTATATGGGATAATAAGAACCATATAAGCTAACACATAAGGAACGGTTATGGTCCCCAAGACATCATATCACAGATAGTTTTCACATTTCTCCATTAGAGAGAAAACGATAGTCCCAAAAGGAACCCGGGATTTGGTTGAGTAAGATCATCATACAAAAACTCTCTCTTAAAAGGTATATCAAAGGAGTAGATCTCTGGATTTAGATATGACTTTATAGGGTACACAATTGTTGTCCCACACTTTGTGCCATGGGTTTGTGATTGGTCAGAAAAATATATTTAAGTTAAAATTTAATTATAGTATTTTGACCAATAACAAGCGCATGGCACATGGAGTGGCACAAAGTGTGGGACAGAAAATGTGCTCCCGATTTTATATCATTGTTTTATGTTATATGTGAAAATTGATATTTCACCAATCAAAGGGAATTTCTAACAAGTGGTATTACAGATTTAGGTTCTAAATTTTATGGCTTTCTATTAAAGATGTTTTTCCCCAATTTTTTATGAACCTACTTTTTTAAATTTGTGGATTTTTATGTTTCCGCTATTGGTTATGAAAATTGGATATTTATAAATAATGAGAATAACTTTTATCTGTTTTCGCTTATTTAAATTAGGGGTAATTTGTATTGTGAATCTTTGTAGCATGTGTTGAAACATATATTCATATCTGCACATGGACATTGAATTAACTTTTCTGACTCTGTTATGCAATATGTATATTATATGTGCGATAATGTCTTACAATTGGACATTGACTTTTGCCACTTTACAATTTGCTAAAGTGTATGTATAAGATATATATGGGTTAAGACATGTTTTTATTTTATACGTATACAATCTGGAATTCATGGCCTTGTATATATATTGTGTATTAAAATGTACATATATACATATATAATTGTTTCCAGCTAGAGATTGTTGTGATGTCTGGAATTAATGATTAAAGTTAATGTATATAATGGTTACGATTAATGTTTAAAATTATATATACTTCACTTTGTTAGTGATGGAATTTCGATAATGATTTGCATATATTTTTTATGTTTTTCAATATGGATCTACTTTACATTTGATTAAGATTACATCCATTTTATGTGTTGATATATATGTAATATATCTTTTTTTCGTTTGGAATTATATTATTGGATTAGATTTGTTAATCATAAAAGATATCAAATCTAAGGTTTTAATTCCGAGATCATAATTTTTTTATAATGGACCCATATTGTTTTCCTTTTGTCTAGTAATTATTTTTGAATAAAGTAATGCAATATGTTGTCAAAGTAACCTCTATCGTAGAAATTGATTAAAATTACCAAGATTAGTGTGATATTATTTATACAATTGTGTTCGTCCCAAAGGAAGATACAATTTGACCAAATAATAATATACTTGTGATGATAAATTTGTAACATATATAAAGTTTTTTCAAGTGAATAATAGTCTGTCCAAAGAAATGTTATTATTTGACAGAACTTATTATTAATATTTGATCATTACGTTGAGAGTACCTCTTACAAATTAATTTTCATGTCCAAATACTAGAAATTGATGTTGTGTTAGGTATCTTATAATGAGTCTATTATATGAACATGTCTTGTTTTATATATATTACTTGACTTGCTTGTTTAAATGATTGTAACACTTATGGTTTGTTGCAATGTTGTTGCTGATTGCATTATTAAGGGTTGCTATTGTTGAAGCATTATTTCCCTTTGGATTATGTGTCCTGCCATATTTAGTCATGTATAAAATGATAATATTTTTTTAATGGAAAATTCAAAAGGACCATCACTAGAAATTGAAACGTAGATCCTTGTGATGTGAATGATGCAATGCTACCAATAGGTTATAGTGGATATATATATATTTATATGTGGATATAAATAATATATATTTTGGATTAAGTGTTGAATCAAACTCAACTAAATGGTTTTTCTTTTTAAAAATAAAATTGTTTGACAATTTAAGTGAATTATGTATCCATGGGAATTATTCATAAGAAATATCAAATACTAGTGGATATATGTATCCATGGGAGTATTAACCGGTCTAAAAGAAGATTATTATTTGGCCGAAATATATACACACATGTGATGGTAAACATGTGATTATTATAAGGTTGCATATGTGAATGTAAATCAGTCCAAAGAAGAGTTTATTATTTGACATGCATTATGATCAATGTTTGGGCATTACAAATAAAAATATCATTAGTGTTTGATATAAAATATCAAGTCAATTGTATGTTTGTATATTATGCGAGTAGTGATCGGCCCAAAGAAAGATTACTATTTGGCACAAATTATAAATATATTTATAGCAATGTATGGCTTTCTATATGAATAATAAGTTTGTCCAAAGAAAGACTTATTGTTTGACAAGATTGATTATCAATGTTTGATTACTGCATTGAGTGTACAACTTACAAGTTAATATTTTTGTCCAAAGACTGAAAATTAATGTTGTGCTAGGTAACTTGTAATGTGCCCCATCATCATTTGAATTTAAGTATTAAAGTTGTATGTGAGTTTAATTTCAAGAATAATTGCAATTTATTTTGTTCTTTTACTAGTGCAGCAAATATTTATGCTCAAATTAAGGACATCTCATTGCTGAATGGGACAAACTTTAAAGTCTATAAGGAAATCATAGAAATTATTCTCGGTTGTATGGATTTAGATTTGACACTTCCGGTGGAGAAATTCATTTCTACTCTAGAAATTCTCGATGGGGTTAAAATTGAGAAATAGGAACACTCTAATCGAATGTATCTAATGATCATGAAACACTCTATTTCAGAAGCGTTTCATGACTCTATTTCTGAAGCTCAAAGGGAAAGGAAGTTCCTTGAAGAAATAAAACCATACTTTCCCAAAAATGAAAAGGCGGAGACGAGTAGTTTTTTAGCTAAACTCATCTCCATGAAATATAAAGACAAAGGGAACATAAAGGAGTACAATATGGAGATGTCTAATCTCGTATCAAAACTCATGTCACTTAAGTTAGAGTTTGGTGATGACTTGCTCGTGCACTTGGTTTTGATCTCACTTCCTGCACACTATAGGTCATTCACGGTGAGTTATAACACTCAGAAGGACAAATAGTCTCTCAATGAGTTTATATCTCACTGTGTACAAGAGGAAGAGAAATTGGTGAGAGATAAGACTAAAAGTGCTCATTTGACTATGACCTCTCTGAATTAGAAAAGAAAGAACAATAAGGATGTTCTGAAGACTGATAAAAGACCAAGCTTAAAACACTTACACATTTGGGGTTGACCAGCTGAGGCACGACCTTATATGCCACATGAAAGGAAACTAGACTCAAGAATAGTTAGCTGATATTTTGTTGGCTATGCTAAACGCTCTCGGAGCTATAAATTTTATGATCCCACTTCAAGTTTTTTTAGACATGAAATGCAAGATTTTTTGAGGAAGTTGATTTTGGAAATGAAGACAATATAAAGAATGTTGTCTTTGAGGAAGAATCTTTCATTAATGGTGAAGAAGTTTTTGTACCTATTACCATTCAAGGAACAACTTCGATAATAAAAGATAATGTTCAGAATATTGTTTCTTACACTATTCTTGAACAAGACAACAATGAGGTTCTCCCTCAAGTACATATATAACAAATTCAACAACCTCAAGAAGTAGAAGTGTTATTAAGGAGATCCACTAGAGAGAGGAAAGTATAATTCATGATGATTATATTGTATTTCTTCAAGAGCATGATGATGACATCGGGTTAACATACGATGATCTATTGAAGTTTTGTCAAGCCATGAAAAGTTCTAACTCTCAAATTGGATTGATGCCATGAAGGATGAGATGAAGTCTATTCATGATAATGACGTTTGGGATTTTTTCGAATTACCTGAAGGTGTGAAACCTATTGGTTGCAAATGTACATTTAAAACCAAGAGAGATTAAAAGGTAACATGGACAAATATAAAGCTCGTCTAGTTGCTAAATGTTATACTCAGAAATAAGGCATTGATTATAAAGAAACCTTATCTCTAGTTTCTTTGAATGATTCTTTTTGAATAATATTAGAACTAGTAGCTTATTCTAATTTAGAGCTATATCAAATGGATGTTAAGACTACATTTCTAAATGGTGACATTAAAGAAATGATATATATGGTGCAACTAGAAAACTTTGTGTCAATTGGCTCAAAGTCTATGGTATGCAAATTAAAGAAATCCATCTACGGCCTTAAACAAACTTCTCATCAATGGAATCACAAGTTTCATCAAGTTATTACTTCGTATGGTTTTGAGGCAAATAAAGTTGATGATTGCATGTACAACAGGTTTAGTGGGAGTAAATTTATATTCCTAGTATTATATGTCAATGATATACTGGTTGCTAGCAGTGATATGAGACTATTGCATGAAACCAAGAGATTTCTAGCGAAGTATTTTGAAATGGAAGATCTTGGGGAAACTTCTTTTGTATTAGATATTCAGATAATGAGAGATTTCTCTCAAGGTATCCTACGGTTGTCACAAGAAACCTGTATAGATAAAATCATGGATAATTTGGCATGAAAGACAAGTTTAGTCTCGAACAGTGCCTCAAAAGTGACCTTGAAAGATACGAGATGCAAAATATTCCTTATGCATCTACAGTAGGAAGTCTAATGTATGCTCAAGTTCACATACATCCCAACATAGTCTTTGTCGTAGAAGTTTTTGCAAAGATATTTGAGCAATCCTGTAATGCATCAGTAGAAGGTAATCAAATGTCTCATGTGTTACTTAAAGAGAACAAAGGAGTATATACTCACTTATTGGATGTCTGAGAATTTAGAGAGCATTGGGTAATCTGACTCCGATTTTGCTAGATGTCTAGACAACACACATTCTACCTCTGGATATGTGTTTATCTTGGTTGAAGGTGCTATCTCTTGGAAGTATGCTAAACAGACGCTCAGAGATCCTTCAACCATGGTTTGCATAATTCATGGTTTGTTTTGAAACATCATATCATGACATATGGTGCGGAAATTGTCACTGGCTTATATGTGGTTGATGATATTAAAAGACCAGCAAGAGATCATTGTAACAATAAATCTAGGGTTCTTTAATCCAATAATAGGAGTTCTAAAGTGTCAAAGTTTATTCACATCAAGTTTCTGATTGATAAAGAAAGTATTCAAAATGGGAAAAAATTCATAGAACATAAAGGAACAAATTTTATGCTAGCTGATCCTATGACTAAGAGTTTGATACCTAAAATCTTTCATGAACGTGTTGCTCATATGAGTGTTGTTCCTCAGGATACCTTAGTTAAGTGTGAGTCTATATGTTTTATGATTTACTTTGGATATTATATACAGTTTTATGCATAATAAAGTTGATTGTTTATTGTTCTATTTTGAACATGTGCATTGTAATTATTGTATTACAATTAAAGATTTTGGATTGATCTTACTAAAGAATAAAGAAGGACCAATTGGAAATAGACATATTTGAGATCACATTGCATGAAATTTTCATGTCACTAATCCATATTTGATCTATGTCATCAAGTTTATTAATATGGTGATCATCATGGTCGAGTCACGCTTGAATGAGATGAAAGTCTCGGTGATTCCATATTTGATATATGAGATTGACCAGATTGTATTAAGAATAAGTCTAAATATAAATAGCATACGGATGCGCGGACAAAAAATATGTGATATAATCGTTTCAGGAAAATATGATGCCCAAATGAGAGATTGTTAGAAATTCATAATTTCTAATTAAGGTGGATATCATATATTTAATATAATTTTATTGGTCATTTATTTTTTGGTTACTAAACAAGTGATCTAATTATTAACAACCTATAAGACTTCTGAAACTGCGATATCCAAACGGTTGACCTATAGGTGGATAATGGGAACCTTATAAGCTAACGCATAAGGAACGATTATGGTTCCCAAGACACCAAATCACAAATAAGTTTCACCTCTCTCCATCAGAGAGAAAACGAAGGTCCCAAAAGGATTTCAGGATTTGGTTGAGGAAGACCATTATACCAAAACTCTCTCTCAAAAGGTATATTAAAGGAGTAGATCACGAAACATAGATTCAGATATGACTTTATATCCTTATTTTGTTATGTATAAGAATGATGAGATTCAATATCCTAAGATTGGTATTTTACTAATCAAAGAGAATTTCTAACAGGTGACCCTTTATCATTTTCCAATGTTATCCTTTATTTCTTTATAATAATTTAGTCATTTGCAATTATTTTGTCACTTATTGATTAGGTTAGTATAGGGCTGTAAAAATATAATTAATGTTTTCTTCATTTTCTAAAGGGAAGATAAATATAGTTGGACACAATATGTGTCCAATCTTCCTTTCTCATTTCGAAGTGGAAAGTCAATTCACAATCAATACGACATCTTTGATATAAATTTAGTGTGAAGAAGATCATTGCTCCTGACCTTGGCACGATTTTGATGAAGATATCAACATCACCAAAAAGAAGAAAAGGAAGAATACTTATGAAGACAAAGAAGACAAAACTTCAAGACAAATTAGTCTACGTCTAAATAAGTACTTCTATCATATACTCTCGAATATACAATAGTAGTAATGCTCAAACTATTTTTTAAGAAAATTAAAACACTTCAAGTATAAACAAAATAATTTTCAAAAATAGTGTGTAACAGGTTACTGTATCTAAGTAACAAGTTACATAAGTGAGAAAAACAATTACCCAACAAAAACTGTGCAGAGTAATCGATTATCCAAATGTTGTAATCAATTACTCTAATTAAAATTTAATTGCCAGTTAGACAATGTGTTTGTGTAATCGATTACACAAGGCTGTAATCGATTATTGAGAGATGTTGCACTAGTTTCCAGATTTCAAAATGAATAGTTTTCATCTCAAACGAAATGGTTTCATTCCAATCAATTCCTACCCTTTAAAAGATGTGTTATGGTTGGTTGGAAAGCATATTTAAAGGCATTGAAACTCATAATCAAACAAGAACTCTTATACAAACTTTCAAACATAATTCTGAAAATTCTTTGAAATGTTTTTCTTTACTTTTGCAACTTGTTCTTAAACTTTCAGGGTAAATTTTCTGAGTTGCTTGAAGTAAAGTGTTTCAAAGTTTTACAAACCTATAAGAGCATTATTACTTGGTATACAAAGAGTTATCGGATTGCAAGTGATATTACATTCAATATTTGTAAAGGCCATCCTGCCATTGTTGTAAATTCTTCATTAACATTTCAGAAATCTTTCTTTCACAAGGGTGTGATAAGAAAAGGGATAGAGTCACTTGAAAATGTGTTTTTCAAGAGTGACATAAGTATTAGTGAGTGTGTAAGGTAGCCTCAAAGTGAGATATTAAATAAAAGATAATTTCTTTAATAAAAATTAAATTAACTAATTACTCAATCTTTAACTCATTACTTCTTAGTTTTTTAATTTCTCTATTTCACATAGAGAGATACATTGGTGGAGAAAAAATATTATTAGACACCAAAATAAATATATATATTTTTTATTTTGTTTTAGTAAATTAATTATTTAATAAAATAAATTAATAGTATATTTAGTTCATGCAATTAGTGAGAATGTCGTTTTAATATGGACATACAAGGTTCTAATATCTTCATTGACTCGTAATCGACTTCAAGTTCAAAACTCTTATTAAAATAGCATATTTTCCAAATTAGGCATAAATGAGAGTTTCCATGTTTTAATTGTAAAAGTCATAGTGACAACTCCAAATTATTTTGGAGAGGTTACAATTATATTTACATCTTTCTAAGTCAGTAGTCGATGATCTATTGATGATTAGGTTGTGATAACTACTCGTGTCACTATCTTGAATGTCTAACAAATAAATGCTAGTTAATAATTTTGTGCCCCAATTTTTGGTTGATCATGAGTTACATTACTTTACACGACGAAGGAGGAAGATTATATCTCGTTCTTTTTTATTTGGAGTAGACACCACATTTTTGCAGTCAAAATATAAAAATCTATATTTATGCCTAATGTTGGGACACATTGGTCTTTAATTTAGAGATTTTGACTAATGAATCATAATATTGAGGACGGTATTAACATGTGCACACCCGTACTAGATAATACCCCTGCTAGTTGCATTAACTAAGTTGTATCATAAAGTTATTTGATTGTTTTATTTATTTACCTTTTTATAAAGGAAAAACATTTTTTTAATTTTTGAATGGCAAGACTCTATTTTGCTCCTTATGTATCCATATTAGTAATAGAGAATCAAAACTACGAAATTATAGGTAAAAAATGCTTGTTGTGGGGTGTGTTTTATTTACATTTAGGAATAAGAGCAGTGTAATGCGGCCGTTTAAAAGATGAGTTGAGAAAAATAAGTGAGTACTCACGACCCTTCATTCATCTTTAATATGGTTATTGTTTTCATATTTTTGTACTTAAAAAACAATAAATATAAGATTTGTATGCTTTGTTATTGTTATTTTCATTAATTATTTGTTAAAGAAAGATTTTTTTTTATATTCAATTAAAAATTTATTAAAGGGATTTCACTTATTTTTTATTTTTGGTTTATTAGAAATTAAATTTAACAAATAGAAATAGCATATCATAACCATTCCAAGACGATCCTAGAGTAAGAAGTGAAATTAGGCCCCTTTCATATTTATTATAATTTATTTTTAAGAGATCAATCTTCGAATATAATAGAAATAATAAAAATTTACTATATATATTAAAATGTTTTTTATTATCATAATTATTCTTTAATAATAAAATATTCATTTATTATTTTATAGTTATTTATTCAATTGCTATTTGTTTTTTACTATAACTATTAATTATTTTTACTTATTAATAACACAATTGTTATTATTATAAAAGGAATAAAAAGAAACAAATAAGTATGTAAAGGAAAAGGTTGAAAGGAATACCTAACGCAACACTAGAACCGGGGGCAAGCAATTGTGGCCCTCTAAGTCGGCACGAGATTCGAGAAATAGTGGGCGACATGCATACGAGGTAGTGGACTAGAACTGAATGGATTTCAACATAACACATATCTTGTCTCCAATGGCTGCTAGAGATAGTTGGAGAGACCGCCAAGCTAATGAATGGCACTTTCGGACATATTGACCACGATAGAGACTTGTTGATTATGTATGGTGTGACAAGCACAAAGTTGCCGGTCTACTACAAAATGACAAGTGTTACTCAAGGCAAGTTTTTTTTATGTTGTGGTAAACTCATACCATGTTTGTTTTCATCCATTAATATTTAGGTTTGGCTTCCAATCATACGAAATATATTTTTGATTTTAAAATGATATATTGCAAATAAATGATAGTGTATATGGTGTTAAAAACACTAATTATTCATATTCTCCTACATTTATAAAAAAATATTATCCTACTCATAGATCAAAACACAAATGACCTTAATTTTTTTAATTATGTTGTCCTTGCTAATTATTAATTTATTATTATGATATATTATTTTTAAATTTTTTAAACATGTAGATATAATGGGTGAGACAAATTAAGTATTTATAAATAAAGATTCCAAGTAAAAGAAATAAAGGGAGGGTAGTGTTAAAGGAATATATCATAATATATAATCAATAGGATAGTATTGTATTGTTAGGTATAACATGATAAATATAAAGTCAATATGATTAACATATTTATGATAAATATCCAAGTAAAAAAGGGAGAAAATATGAATGAAAAATACTTTACTGATAAATAAATATTGATAAAATCATTGTAAATTCATTCATATGGAATTAAAGATTTACTAATTTTGATTTTAATCATTATAAATTAACTACTTTTGATTTTAGTCCCTAAACGTCAAATTTGGGTAAATGTTTTTGCTAGTTGTTATTTTGTTGGCATACATTATTTTAAGGGTTGGATGTAACACTTTTTTAGTACATGAGTTCGTAGACTTCAATTTATATTTTGGTTGGAATATAAATGAGGTATTATTTATAATTACTATCAACACCCAATTTTATCCATCCAAAAATATTTATTCAAAATTATTTTTGACAAAAAAAATTTTCCATATTATGATAAAAAAATTGAATCTTCGGAGATTTGCTTTAATAAAAAAGTTGGTCATCAAATAAATTAGAGATTGCATTATGATAAATGTAACGCCCCAAAAATTACTCCAAAAAAATCTTGCTCAAAAATGGGTATATTTTTTTTGTAATGATGTCATATAAAATTCATTTCCTTATATTCGTTTCATTTTTGGAACATCACTTTAAGTAACATACAATGCGGAAAATCAAAAACACCATTACCTGAACGTAATAAAAATATAACTCAATATAACTTTGAATCATACTTCATTAGAATATCATGAAATGTTGGTACGAAGTACAAGGCGGAATCCTAATTGTCGCCCAAATAAAACTACTCGCAAAATAAATACCCTACACAGGTACACTAATCAAAAAGCACAAGGGCCTGTGTAGGTATAACGTTTCCCTCAATCCTCCATGCCCCCTCATGAGACATCGAAAAGCGGTAACTCAGAATCCTGACAGAATGATCCATCTGGACAAAATGCAAATAGAAGACAACATAAAGAAAAGGGAGTAAAACATCTAATCAATAGTACTCATTGACGGTATGGATTAACACGGAATATCACATCCAGACAGACACACATAATAAATACAATATATACATCACATATAAAAATGCAAAATGAAGAATGATGTTATAATATCAGATTATGAGGATCAAAGTCCACAATCTCAATGTATGAATGTTATGCTTGTTCCATCCATCCTTTCACCAATATCCTTCCAATATACTATTCGGAAATAACCAAGAGTACAGGTCCTATAACAAGTCGATTTGAACGCACAAAAATTATTCCTCGCAAGGATATATGATCGATCTGTTCCGAAGAACTGTCCATTTTAGGACGGTGTCGTATCAAACACTTTCTGGGCATCCTTCTCATTGACCCTGATTGGAAAGAGGGGTTGTCAGAGATCGTCTAGTTTGCGCTGTGAGAACTATCTGATCCAACAGAATACCTCATCTAGGAATACAAAGCACTCGTCTCACCTAGACTCACCCTCAAGACTTTGCTGATGAACCACTGCCATCGTCATCCCTCTCAACATCTCGGGGCTCGTTCGTCTCCCATAAATTTCCTCTCCACTACTTCATTATCCATAATGAGTATGCACACTAACTGAGGTTAACCGATTAAATCTTTTAATCATTATTTTATATGATCGGCCCAACCTAAGACATCTCCCAACGATCTTACGTCAACACGTAAATAGAGGAATAACATCCCTACCACTACGAACCATCGCTGAATCACTCTGGACGGCCACATGACAAAGCCTCTTACGGTCATACGACCTCGCTGCATGGTATCTTTGAATAATTAATTTTTGCTCTCTTTTAACTTTGAAAGTATCTTTGAATATCTTGAAAAACCAATTTACTTTGATAGCCAAGCCTCATTACAACCTAAATAAGACCTTAGTGATTCTTGAAAAATTTGTGCAATCAAAGTAAGTGTTAAGATGAAAAACAAAATTAAATTCTTGCAAATCAAACAAGTTGAGTTTTGAGTGAAACACTTATCCCATTTCGTTCCATTCTTGAACCGTGTGTGAAATGTATCTCTTTGATTGATAACATTTTTAATAAGTGAATTGCTAAATGAGTTTTTGAAAAGATGTGTTCAATTCTTAGTTTGAAGCATTATGAGTCAAAGTCACATAATCATAAACACATCTCATGGAACTTAAAAGGAATCATGCATAAGTTTTGATCTTGTACAAACATAATTTTTCCAAAGCCAAATGGTTGTTATTTTACCTTTTGTCGACAAACAACGTTTTAAGTTGGGGGAGTTTGATAAGTACAAAAAAGTATATACTTTTCACTATCATTTTATGGCACTTATCCTATGCAAATTGT